>NW_024498573.1:815399-971867 GCF_017590055.1 Onychostruthus taczanowskii
TTTGTGATCAGGAACCCCTCTCCCTTTTTGGATCAGGAACCCTCTCCCTGTTTGGGATCAAGCACCTCTCCCTGTTTGGGATCAAACACCTCTCCCTGTTTGGGATCAGACACCTCTCCCTGTCTGGGATCAAACACCTCCCCCTGTTTGGGATCAAACACCTCTCCCTGTTTGGGATCAGGAACCCTCTCCCTGTTTGGGATCAGACCCCTCTCCCTGTTTGGGATCAGACCCCTCTCCCTGTCTGGGATCAGACACCTCTCCCTGTCTGGGATCAGACACCTCTCCCCGTTTGGGATCAGACCCCGCTCCCTGTCTGGGATCAGACACCTCTCTCCGTTTGGGATCAGACCCCTCTCCCCGTTTGGGATCAGACCCCTCTCCCTGTCTGGGATCAGACACCTCTCCCCGTTTGGGCTCAGACACCTCTCCCTGTTTGGGATCAGAAACCCTCTCCCCGTTTGGGCTCAGGCCCCTCTCTCTGTCCCTGCACACGCTCGGAGCCCTTCAGGCTGGCCAGCAGCAGGGTGTGTGTGCTGGCCATGGCTCCTGGAGCCGGGCTGGGGCTGTGCAGTGAGCTGCTGGGTGCCAGGATGTGTGCCAGGATGTGTGCCAGGATGGGTGCCAGGATGGGGGCCAGGATGGGTGCCAGGATGGTGCCAGGATGGGTGCCAGGATGGGGGCCAGGATGGGTGCCAGGATGGTGCCAGGATGGGTGCCAGGATGGGGGCCAGGATGGGTGCCAGGATGGTGCCAGGATGGGTGCCAGGATGGGGGCCAGGATGGGTGCCAGGATGGTGCCAGGATGGGTGCCAGGATGGGGGCCAGGATGGGTGCCAGGATGGTGCCAGGATGGGTGCCAGGATGGGGGCCAGGATGGGTGCCAGGATGGTGCCAGGATGGGTGCCAGGATGGGGGCCAGGATGGGTGCCAGGATGGTGCCAGGATGGGTGCCAGGATGGTGCCAGGATGTGTGCCAGGATGGGTGCCAGGATGTGCGCCAGGATGGGTGCCAGGATGGGGTGCCAGGATGGTGCCAGGATGGTGCCAGGATGTGTGCCAGGATGGTGCCAGGATGGGTGCCAGGATGGTGCCAGGATGGTGCCAGGATGTGTGCCAGGATGGTGCCAGGATGGGTGCCAGGATGGTGCCAGGATGGTGCTGCTGGCAGAGCCCCCGCTGTCCCTGCAGCTCCCAGGGCTGCAGCTCCCGCAGTGCTCGGCGTCAGCGAGGGGCTCAGCCCAAGCTTCGTGCTCTGTATGGCTACAGGGGAGGAGGGAGTGCTTGGAAAAGCCACTGCTCCCTGTTTGTGAGGGTCAGAGGCACTTGCCAAAGCCGTGCCAAGGCTCCAGCTCTCCTGGCACATGGCTGGTGAGGCAGGGACCTGGCCACCAGGACTGTGACTCCCAAAGGAAGGTGCCGTGGCAGTGTTCTGTGTGCACTGTAGGACTTGGCTTGTGGAATGTTTGCCAGCACCTATCAGCAGGGTTTTTCACTTGAATCACAAGATTAAGCTTAGTCTGAAATAACAGAGCTCTTGGAAGGAAGCAAACATCTGTGTTGTGTGTCTGCTTCAGGTTTGCATGTGCTCTGTGCTTGTGCTTGCTGGAGGAGCAGGGAATCCTGAGGGCTGGAGTTTTACATGGGGGGCACATACACAGCAGCATTATTTCTCTATAATAATAAATTCCTGCTTGTATCTGAATGCTCTTGCTGGTTTGACACATAAGAGTTTTAATTTGACCCTGGATTCTTTAACCACATGTATTCAGAAGTGAGTGTCGTAGCCATCAGCACTGAATATTTTTATTGTTGTGTGCTTTGTTCTTCCTTCCTCTCTGACCAAAAACTTGGTTCTCTTTTGGATTCGTGGATGCACTCTGGAGTTATCAGTGGTTAGACAACAAGTAAACACGTACTGTACATGGGCTGCTGGCCAGCTGGCCCTGGCAGCCGGCAGCTCGGGACTTGCTTTCAGCCCCAGAAGAATGCCTGTTTGCTTGGTCATTTCCTTTCCTTTCAAATACAAAAAATAAAACTTTTTTTTCCTCCAATTAAATTGCTTTCCTGGCCTAAATATTGAAATTAGGGAGAGAGCTCCTCAGATATTGGGGCTTGGGCAGTCTGGGAGGAAACTTGTGAGTTTGCACAGAAGCCCTTGAGAAGCAGTCACCGGGCTGGGAAGTGACCAGGCTTGAAATTCATCCTTTTTTTTTCCCTCCTTTCTTTGTGGGGGGGTTCAACACTGACTTTCTCTCCCTGCTGAGGCTGCATTGTCTGTGGCAGCTGTGCTTGTCCCCAGAGAAGTGTTGGGGCACACAGAGCCCTCGAGGGACAGTGCCCTGACCATGGGCTGTGTCCCTGAGGCTGAGATTTTCCTCTTCTTGGAAAATCCCCTTCCACGAGGATGTTTTCTGCGTGTTTTGAACTCCAGGGTGGGGAAGGCAACTCAGAACATGACCTGAAGCACCCTGGGACATACCTGGCCACAGTACCCTGGTGTTTTGCAGTGACCACTGTGACAAGTTTTCATCCAGTATTTGAGTGATCACATTTCTGCATGTGTAGTTTAAAATGTCTGTGTTGTAAGCTGGAGAATAATTAGGCTGAATGCATGCCTGTAATTGATCTTTTTGCATATTTGAGTGATCACATTTCTGCCATGTGGAGTTTAAAATGTCTCTGTTGTAAACTGGAGAATAATTAGGCTGAATGCATGCCTGTAATTGATCTTTTTGCTGGTTATTGTACTAAAGACCTGCCAGGAAATTTGCTTCCTTTCCTGCATCCCTTTCCTTCTCCCCTCAAAATGGGCTCAGAAAGTCCAAACCAAAATCCCTCTGCTGGGAAAGCCTCAGCACGTGAATGGAGGCTCGTGGTTGTGGCTCCTTCTTTGACCTGAGGAGGATTTTTTTAAGGGCACCAACACAATGTGTGTATTATTCCCTCCAGCCCATGGTTCTTCAGCCTGGGATAAGGGATGGGCACGTTGGGAAGGAGCTGCCCAGGGAGCTTTGCAGTGCCCATCCCTGGAGGTGCCCAAGGAATTCCTGGAGGTGGCACTCGGGGCTCTGGGCTGGGGACAAGGTGGGCACTGAGCCCAGCCTGGACTCGGTGACCTTGGGGGTCTTCTCCAGTTTAAATGATTCTGTGATTTTGATGGCATCCTTTCACCAGTGTTACATACACCAAGGAGTTTTCCTTGGGTGTTGGAGTAAATCTGCCTTTGCAGGGAGCTTCACAGTAATCATTTCTTACGCAGCAGTCTTGGATATCACCTCTCTTCTTGGCTCTAGTTTGGGATGAAAAAGAAATCAGATCAGAGGGTGCCTTGGAATGGGATTGAATCAGCAGCACAGGTGATCTTGGGGTTCATTTACTTATTCCACAGAACCCTATTCCCAACTTAATTTTATCTCTTCCTCTGATCAGTTGCCTCTGTGTAATGCTGTTTTGCAATAGCAGTTGCATTTCTGGCAACTCTTGGGCTGGTTTTGCCTCCTTGGGGTGACAGAGCTGCCTCCACAGAGCTGCAGCTGCCCCTGCTCATGGTGCAGTGCTGAGGGGGAATGGATGGATGTGTCTTCTGAGCTTCTTGAGAGGCTGGAGGAACTCTGAGGAGAGATCCAGCATTCTGTACCTTGGGGAATTAAAACAGCAAAGGCTTTCGGGAGAAGGAAGGCTGATGATAGGAGCCACCTTCTTTTCCAGCTGCCTCCAATAAATGTCAAATAAAATGCTTATTTTACCCACCAAGGCTGTGAGGGAGTTTGCCTTTAAAAAGTGTGTAAAAACTTTCTTTTCATATTGTAATTCAGGACTGAACTTACAGTCTGGTTTTGAAATCAATAATACTTAGTGGAAACTGGTTTTGAGTATTTTGAATAGTTTTCTTCATTATTAATTTCCATTTGAGCACTTTGAAGCCTATCAAGTCCATTTCCCGTCTCCACGATCACATTGAGATTACTTGGTGGTTTCTCTGATCTTCTCAAGGCCTTGCTTTCTGTAAATGACAGTCCCTGTGGTGTTTATAAAACTGTTTTTTTACTTGGTGGTGTTATTAAAAAATGCCGAGCAGAAGAAGTGAATCTGGGAGGCATGAATTTGGTTATTTCTGACTTTGCAGCACTCCAGGGTGGCTCTCGCTGGGGGAAGGAGGAGGCTGGTTCTGAGCAGGAGAGCAGTAACCGTGGGTTTAGTCCCAGCTTTGGGAGCACATTCCTGCCTGCAGCTGAGGCTGTAACGAGTCCTGGGCCAGGCTGCCAGTCCCTGCAGGGCTTCGGGCATCTCAACACCTTCCCTTCCCACAATACACTGAATTTCTGGGAAATGTCTGTACCTGTAGGGCTGTGCTCCCCTCGGGGCTGGTCCTCCTGCACCCTGGGAGCAGTGGGCTGCATGTGGAGCTGGCATTTGTCACCTGCTGTTGGCACTGAGCCACTAGTTAGGAGTTTGGTCCTTGCTTCATCAAAGTCCATAAAATATTTCAAGTTTTTCTTACAAAGCTTAAAAACAGTATTAGATCATGGTTTGGAGGCTCAGGCTAATAGTCAGTTTTACTTGGTAACTTCCTTTCAAATACAAAAAGTAAAACTTTTTCCCTCCAATTAAATGGCTTTCCTGGCCTAAATATTAAAATTAGGGAAAGAGCTGCACAGATATTGGGGCTTGGGCAATTTGGAAGGAAGCTTTTGAGGTCTTTGAGAAAAGGTTGTGCAGATCACAGGATCCCAGAACCACTGAGGTGGGAAAAGCCCCCAACACCAGCAAGTCCCAGCTGTGCCCAGTGCCCACCTTGTCCCCAGCCCAGAGCCCCGAGTGCCACCTCCAGGAATTCCTTGGGCACCTCCAGGGATGGGCACTCCAAACCTCCCTGGGCAGCTCCTTCCCACCCTGCCCATCCCTTATCCCAGGCTGAAGAATCCAGGAGCTGGGAGCAATAATGTTTTCTTGTTCTTTTCTTTGTGCCGCAGTTTAAGCCCGTTTTTCTCTCCCTGGACGAAATCAGAAGTGCTGCTTTGTTTTTTAGCTCTTCTGCACGCACATTTCTCAGCCCAGAACAGATTTTCTGAGAAAAGGCAGATTCTTTTAATTGTCAGCCCTTAAGTGAAGCTGAAGGAGAAGTGCCAGATGCCGCAGGATTTGTGATGAAAGTTGCAAGAATAATCAGTCCAGGGAAGACACCACTGTCTCCTTGGAAAGGCCAGCCTGCTCATCTCCAGCTGAGGTGAGGAGCTGCAGCCTTTTGCCTGAATCCCTAAGGAAATATGGATTGGTGCAGGGGAAAATGGGGTTAACTCGTGGCCTTTCCAAGCTTTTTGAAGCACCACAGCTTCTGAAATACTGAGAAGCAGCAGCAGTAATGGAAGTTGTGTCTGCTCTTGTTGTGTTGTCATTTACTGGATTTCTCTCATGGTGCTTGCTGGGTTTTTCTTCCAGGAGCAGCTGTAGGTTCCACATACAGAATGGGGTTAGAGGAAGATCTGTATTACAGGTAGCAAAAGCTGCAGATAATGATGGTGTGTTCAGCATCATGAATAAGAAAATACAAAACTTAAAGCGTTCCTTCCTGTCACTTTGATGATCATTTATATTCAGGCGTTGGTTAATCTCATCTAAATTCAGACGTGCTGAGGACTCAAATTTAAGAGCATAATTATCCATAGTTCAGTTTTCTCCATGAGGCAGTGGGGAGGAGAAACAGGCTTGGATTGTTCTTGGCTCTTCAGTGTTTCTCTGTATTGCCAGGTAAGTGTTCATTATAGCCATACTTCTAAAATTAGTACCTCTTTTGGTTCCTGGAGTGAGATGAAATTAATTTGGGGGAAAAATTGACCCTAGATTTTTTTTTAGTATTTTGTTCTTAGGATGTGTTAGTTCTTTTATTTTTCATTTTCTGTGGTGGTGGTGGTTTATTTGTTGATAATCTTAATTATACTTTACAGATTGGACGTTGAGACACTGAAGTGTTATGACTGTATCCATCCTGCATGATCCAGATGTTGTCTTAACTTTTAACCTGGTTTGTCTCTCAGCCAGGTCCTTTATTACCTTGTGGAAGTGGAAGCTTCCCTGGGCAGGGTGGAAAGGAAAAGCCCTGTGTGTGGTGGGATGGCTCCACAAAAACCAGGAGCTCCTGTTCTCCTGGGAATCAGTGGGATGGCTCCATAAAGGAGAGGGCTCCTCTTCTCCTGGGAATCAGTGAGATGGCTCCACAAAAACCAGGAGCTCCTGTTCTCCTGGGAATCAGTGGGATGGCTCCATAAAGGAGAGGGCTCCTATTCTCCTGGGGATCAGTGGGATGGCTCCACAAAAACCAGGAGCTCCTGTTCTCCTGGGAGCTCCATAAAGGAAAGGGCTCCTGATCTCCTGGGAATCACTGGGATGGCTCCACAAAAACCAGGAGCTCCTGATCTCCTGGGAATCAGTGGGATGGCTCCATAAAGGAGAGGGCTCATCTTCTCCTGGGAATCAGTGACATGGCTCCACAAAAACCAGGAGCTCCTGTTCTCCTGGGAATCGGTGGGATAGCTCCATAAAGGAGAGGGCTCCTGTTCTCCTGGGAATCACTGGGATGGCTCCACAAAAACCAGGAGCTCCTGTTCTCCTGGGAATCAGTGGGATGGCTCCATAAAGGAGAGGGCTCCTGATCTCCTGGGAATCACTGGGACGGCTCCATAAGAGCAGAGGGCTCCTGTTCTCCTGGGAATCACTGGGATGGCTCCACAAAAACCAGGAGCTCCTGATCTCCTGGGAATCAGTGGGATGGCTCCATAGCACCCAGAGCTCCCTCTCCCCAGGAAGGGCCAGCACAGCAGATCCCTGTGACACCCCGCAGGTGCTGCTGGCAGCCCTGCCCCTGTGCCAGGTGAATCCCTGTGCCAACAAGGCTTTATCTGCAGCTCCAATAGAGCCCTTCCCTCCCAAAGAGTTAAGTGTGCAGTCAGAGCTGGGTTTGTTCCTGTTGCAGGCGTGTTTGCCGGCGTGACCTTTGTTTAATGTTTCTCACACGGTGCGTGCAAGTGACATAAGAGCAGTTAGACGTGGTCAGAGGGATTTTAACCTGGAAATACAGCGAGGCTTTGGTCACACATGTATTTATTGCACATTGAAAATACTCCTGGGGTAGCTGCTCCTTCTGGGGGCTGTTGAGAGCCTGGTGGGAGCGCTGTGCTGGGGAGCCAGGCTGGTCCCAGCCTCTGCTCTCGGAGCCCTGGCTGCGCTGACATGTCCGGAGTCTCACGTGCTGCTTCGCCCCAAACCACTGCTAAAAACAAGGAAAGATTAAGCACTTTGCTCTTTCCCAAAGGTGGTTTTTTGGGGGTAAAAACAAGGAAAGATTAACCACTTTGCTCTTCCTAAAGGTGTTTTTTTGGGGGGGTAAAAACAGGTGGTTTGTTTTGGGGTAAAAACAAAGAAAGATTAAGCTCTTTCGATGTTGCAGTGTGATGTCATGGCTTGCCTCAGTTCCCTTGGGGTCTCCCTGAAATTTCCTTCCCCAGGCAGTCCTGTCAGTAATATTGGTACTCCAATATTTCCTCAAGGTGTTTTTTTGGGGGGGTAAAAACAGGTGGTTTGTTTTGGGGTAAAAACAAAGAAAGATTAAGCTCTTTCGATGTTGCAGTGTGATGTCATGGCTTGCCTCAGTTCCCTTGGGGTCTCCCTGAAATTTCCTTCCCCAGGCAGTCCTGTCAGTAATATTGGTACTCCAATATTTCCTCAAGGTGTTTTTTTGGGGGGGTAAAAACAGGTGGTTTGTTTTGGGGTAAAAACAAGGAAAGATTAACCACTTTGCTATTTCCTAAAGGTGTTTTTTTGGGGGGTAAAAACAAGCAAAGATTAAGCAATTTGCTCTTTCCCAAAGGTGTTTTGTTTTGGGGTAAAAACAAGGAAAGATTAACCACTTTGCTCTTTCCCAAAGGTGGTTTGTTTCGGGGTTAATTTCTCCAAAGCCCCAGGAATCTGAGAGAAGCTTTCCAAGGGTAGAAAAGCTGTTTTTCTGAGGAGCCTCATCCCAGCGTTGGGGTTGGCTGAGCCATTGGATCAGTGTCTCCCAAAGATGCAGCAGCAGTTGAAGTTACTGTGCTGTTAAAGCAATACAGAAATGCTTGTTGAAACCAGGATGTTGTGTTTTAGATAAAAGCACCTCCATGTGCTTTTCATTTGAAAACATAAGGCTTTGTGAATGTCAGCATCCCCTGTTATTTGGAGTTAAAAGCTTGTTTGGTGTGTGTGATTGCACCTGTATGGGGTCTGCACCCTGGGAGTTTCAGTGCTGCTTTGGTTTGTTTCTCTGGTACTTGCTGCTGAAAAAGCTGATTATAAAGCTGAGACTGAGGTAAATGAAGTTGTACCCCAGTGAGGTCTTCTCAGTAATGTCTGATTGAAATGGATCTTTTTTTTCTCCTTTGCTTTATGTTAATATTTTTTAAAGGTGGGATTGTTGGATTGACTGATCATCTGATGAGTTGAAGGAGTTGGCTGATGAACTTTTCATTTTTTCCTATCCTGCGTCTAGCTTTGTCAGATTTTTGTCCCTGATACGCTCTTTTCAGGTGCCCATAGCTTTGAAACCTTTCCTAACTGCCGCTCAAAAAGCATTTTTTGGGATTTTTATATTGTTTGTTAATATTTTTTTAAAGGTGGGATTGTTGGATTGACTGATCATCTGATGAGTTGAAGGAATTGGCTGATGAACTCTTCATTTTTTCCTACCCTATCCTGCATCTAGCTTTGTCAGATTTTTGTCCCTGATACGCTCTTTTCAGGTGCCCACAGCTTGTTGGCTGATGAACTTTTCATTTTTTCCTATCCTGCGTCTAGCTTTGTCAGATTTTTGTCCCTGATACGCTCTTTTCAGGTGCCCATAGCTTTGAAACCTTTCCTAACTGCCGCTCAAAAAGCATTTTTTGGGATTTTTATATTGTTTGATTTCATCAATAATATGAGAAGCTGGTTGCCATACGTGTTCTCTCACCTCCTGTGTAATTATGCTTATGTAAGGATATAAGGACTTAGGGACTAATACATAATCTTAAAACTGAATTAAGCACCTGCTTTCTTCAGGTGCTGAGTAGAGTGAGCTCAGCTCCCAAACCCAGCATGCAGTGAATTCTGCCTTTCCCACATTTCAGTGGTAAACACCCAGTAATTTTTCCATAAGGAATACTACAGCTCTCTTACTGGAACAGTCTTCAGGTGTCTTCAAAACCTGTTGCAGCTGTGAATGCAATGTATACTCCATTGAGTAAATCTTGAGTAATGGCCGTAGTTAAAATGCTTGATCTGAGCTGTTGTGACACGTTCTAATTCAGGGAAAGAAAAAAGAGTTTCCCAGCAGGAAAGTTCTTGATACTTTTCAGAAGGGATGTTGGGATTGCTGCTGTTGGACATGGTGCAGTAAATTCAGCCCCGAGGATGCAGGGGGTGCTCTCGGAGGGGAGGGATGGTGGGGAGGATCTGGGGTCTGTCTGTCTGTCTGTCCCTGCGGTGGTGGCTGTGTGAGGGAGGTAAACAGCCCATTAATGAAGTTTACAGATGGAGTTTAATTGGGAGGGGTTCCCAGTACTGCTCAGGAAGAGAAAATACACAAAGAGGCAGAGACGAACAATGTGGCCAGGAAACAGCGCGAGGCTCAGCGAGGAAGGAATAGAGCTTCCTTCAGCTGGCAGGGAGGGGAGAGGACAGAGGAAAGTGGATAAAAAATACCAGAAGCCCTGGAGAGGGAGAGAAGGCAAGAGCTAAAAGTATCATGGGGGGGAAAAAGCACACCACAAAGGAGCCCAAAGCCCCAAGGTAAAGGCCGGGTGTGGGCAGCAGCAGGGATGTGGTGAAACATCTCTATAGTCTTGAGTGTGTGACACGGTTGCCAAGTGGAAATAAAAGCAGGTAATAAACCTACTGTGTGTGCATGTTATAGCAGAAATTGTATCTGTAATTGCTTAACAGTGTTGACAAAAGTAATTACAGCACTCTTCTGGATAATTCAATAAAGTTGACTTAAAAGTGCCTTGGAAATTACATACAATGTACACGTCATACAGGTCTGGGGTGCTACTCCTTGCTTGGCCTTCTGAGAATATTACACAAGTTTCTGTGGCTGATTTCGTGTCAATAAACAAACTTAGGACGTGCTTTTCTTCCTGTTCATGCGGGGAAGAGTGGTTTCGTATTTGTTCTTTGCATCCACTGTGTCAGGGGCCAGTTAAAGTGAAGGGAAATTGTGTTCTGAAGGGTGGTAAAAGTGATTGTAAGAGTTTGGGAAATGCTTTTTGAGCAGGTTCACTCAGTTTTAAGCTCTGTCATGTAGACAAACAGATCTGAAAGGTAAAATGCACCAAGAACTAAATGTGAAACAGGAAAGAAAAGCTTTTTGTAGGGTTTGGGGGGAGACCTCGGCCTGTCCCTCAGGGCCCTCAGCCGTCACCGTGCTCGTCCGTCAGCAGCTCTCTGATTTTTAAGTCTCCAAGAATTTTGAATTTGCTCCTTGTCTTTCCTGCAAGAATTCCTGTTCCCTCTGTAAGATGGTAAAAAAGAATCTCTACCCTTTCAAGTGACGTTAGTGCTCATGACTAAATGGGGAGCACAATCCACATGAGCTGGCGCAGCACCTCGGCCCGGGCCCGTGGCGCTGGCAGCGGCTTGCCGCCGTCATCCTTGTGACTAAGATCTCAAAATCATCACAAGTATTTTTGTCTTCCGGCAAAGTACCCAGGATATGATGTTTTCATTGGGTTTTGTTTGTTTTTCGTGCTCTTGGAAGCCGTCACAAAAGCTGATTCCGTCCTGGCGGGTTTATTGTAGCAAAGCCCAGTCTCCCTTGCCGCTGCTCTTCTCATTAGAGCCAGCTCAAGCTCCTCAGCTGTTTCTTTAGCTGATGATGAAAATAAGTGGATGTAACAATGAATTTCCCTCTCAGGGGATCAAAACATACTGAATACATACCTGAAATTAGCGTGGAAACACACTGAGTTTAGTAAACAGTTTGAAAACAGCAGGAATGAGCGTTCAGTACAAATTGCTGTTGGTAAATGCGGATTGTCTGTGTAACGAGTTCCTTTCATGTCACATCCATGTGGAAACAAACCACTACAGGTTATGGGCTTCTCTTCTGCCAAGCAGAAGGCTGTCCTCAGTACTGGAGCAGTAACTTCTGGGGGTTAAATATTTTCATTTTCAGTTGTAGCATTTTCGTTTTCAATTCAGCATTGGGCTGAAGCAAATGACCAGTGTGCCCATTGCCCATCCAAAATTTCAGCAGAATGCTTCTGTTAAAAATACAGTTCTCATTTGCTGGTTAATTTCTTTTGGGGGGAAATGTTTGCTTGCCTTCCTGCAGGTATTGGGAATATAACAGACACGTTTTAAACCACGAGGTGGATTTTGATTTTTCAGTAGTTTCTGCTAAACGCAAGCGTCATTAAAGGAGAGTGTTTTTCCTGCTTACATGCCTTGTTTAAACTCTGTTTTGGCTGCTTTCTTTTTGGTCCACTGGTGTTTTTTGAGCTTCTGGACTCCTGTTCAAAGTTTAAAGAACAATAACCAGTCAAATGTAAAATAATGTCAATTGAACCAACCGATGACTCAACAGTCAACCAAGTCATCCTGGCCCTGCACCAAATGGACCAAGGCCAAAACCTAAAGTTGGCACGGGTCCCCATCCCTCTTCTCCATAGATTTGCACTGAAGCAGAGCCCGGAGTGCAACACGTTGGTTAATATTCCATAATGAAGGGCTGCACGTGCGAGTGTGTGCCTGCCATGGGGAGAGCCCGTGCTGGGGGAGGACCTGGAGTCTGCAGGGCTGCCTCCAGAGGGACAGGAGCAGGGAAACAGGGAAAGGGGGCTTGTGCTCCCAGGAATTCAGCAGCCTCACTGCCTTCAGGATCACTTCCCCTCTGAACAGAGCTTCCTGGAAGGGCTGGAGAAGGAACGAAGGAAAAACATTCCTTTCTGCTTCTCTTGCCCTCTCTTCATCTTTCCCTTCTCTTCTTCTTCCTGCTCAGAGTTAAGGTGCTATTTCTGCTCTGTATTTGTGTTTGAGTTGCATTACTTTTAGTTTCTTTCTTTATATTTCTCCCTATATTAGTTGTTGTAAAGCAGGAATTGGCTCTGCAGTGCAGCTAAAAGCATGAACTGGTGAATCAGTCTGTGTGTTCACATTGATACAACTCCAGGTCCAGACCACTGTTGAATGTTCCACTGGCAGCAGGAGAGTCTTGATTTTATTGTGTTTTTTTTCAGAATAGAAGAAATGAACTTCCTAATTACAGCTCTAAATTTATTTATGTCTTGATGGTTATATGACTGTGGAAGGACTATACTGCAGCTCTGAGGCTTTTCAGCCTGCAAAAGAGAAGGCTCCAATAGACCTTGAAAACCCTTCCAGTGCCTAAAGGGGCTCCAAGAGAGCTGGAGAGGGACTTTGGACAAGGGGGAATGGCTTCCCACTGCCAGGGAGCAGGGCTAGGTGGGATATTGAGGGTGGGGAGACCCTGGCAGAGGTACCCAGAGCAGCTCTGGCTGCCCCTGGATCCCTGGCAGTGCCCAAGGCCAGGCTGGACAGGGCTTGGAGCAGCCTGGGACAGTGGGAGGTGTCCCTGCCATGGCAGGGGATCTTGAAGATCCTTTCCAATCCAGACCATTCTGGGATTCTATGATTCTACTGCAGTTTACTTTAATCTTTTACTGCCTTTCTTTCTGTATCATTAATATTTGTCCATGTACGTTAGAATCAGCTTTCCAGATGTCTCTCTCCTTTCCTAGCAGCATCATTTTGGCAGCCTGCACACAGTCCTGTGATTGACACGAGCACTGGACACGGCTCATGCTGAGGTCATTAATGGAACAAGTCCTGTTTAATATTTTAAGTTCAGTTCCTCTGGTACAACATTAATGTGTGCTGGAATAAGGGGTCAGATCCGATCTATGCTGACTGTGGAGGAAGAGCCAAAATGCTGTGGCTGCTCTGAGCTCATGAATCTCCTGTGATCACTGCAGAATGTCTCAGTGCAGTTCTGCTGCTGTTGAATTCCAAGTGCTGGCCCATGGAACTGGTGTTTTAAAGGGTCAGTGTTAACACAATACATTTTTGGGCAGTTAACTTTGGCTCTTGGTTAGTTTGCAAGGTTCAGAAAACTAAAAACCTGCTTCCAAGAAAGGTAAAGCAGCTCTGAGGCTGCTGAGATCTAAAACAGAACCCCAGAATCCATAGAAGCTGGAAAAGACTTTTAATGTCATCAAGTCCCAGCTGTGCTTGATCCCCACCCTGTCCCCAGAGCCCCGAGTGCCACCTCCAGCCCTTCCTGGGACACTCCAGGGATGGGCTCTCCAACCCTCCCTGTGCAGTTCCAGTGCCTGAGCACCCTTTCCATGGGGAAATTCCTGCTGTGCCCACCCTGAGCCTGCCCTGGCCCAGCCTGAGGCCGTTCCCTCTCCTCCTGTCCCTGTTCCCTGGAGCAGATGCCAAATCCCACCCGGCTGTCCCCTCCTGTCAGGAGGAGGGCACAGCCACAAGGTCCCCCTGAGCCTCCTCTTCTCCAGGCTGAGACATTTCTTGTGATGCACTGAAAATTCAAAAAAAAAAAAATCTAATTCTACTCAGGCTTTTGCACTCTGTTGTAGAGTGTGTTATTTTGCAGCTGTCCTGGTCCTGGCTCACCTCAGTGTGTGAGCACAGAGCGTGTCCCTGTGCCTGCAGGTTTGAGATGATCCACAGGCTGTAAAGACAGGTAGATCAAATGGCTGTTTTGTCATCCAGCAAAGCATAAACAATTGGTATGGCCCAGGATAATTTGATTTAGTATTTTTATGTAAAGTTTGTATTTAAGTAAAGAGGTACTGGCTTCTGTCTGGGTCTCTTTTTTTACTGCCTCTTTATTTAGGGAAGGAAGGGTGAACATTGAAATTTAAAAAGCAGCACAAAGCTTTGGAAAAGTATGCCTAAATTGATTCATATAGAAATGAATTCTACCCTTGAAGGTAAAACTTTTTGGCTGCTTTACTGGAGCACTGTAATAAATATAAAAGTTTAGAACATATAATTTAATTATCATATTCTGGCCATAAATGCTTTAGGTCTGTAGTACATTTGAAATCCCAAGAGCTCTGGCTGAGGTTGCAGCTGCAACATCAATTACCATTTCTCCATTCCAAGAAAGCTTTGCCCTTGAAACCCTGACGTTCTGGAGAGGCTCCAGCGGGAGCGCGGCCGCTCCGGCGGCGCTCCCGGCGATGCCAAGATGGGAGCGGGCGCCATTTCACAGCAGGGCCGGGGCTGGTGCCTCTGGAGCAGCCAGCCCCTCCTGGGTGCTTCCAGAGAGCTGGGGGTCCCCTGGGCAGGGTGCTCCTGGGGTTTGGGGCTGCCGCGGTGCTTTGCTCCGTGTTGTGTTGGCAATCTGCACATCCCTGCTCTGCTTCCGCGCTGTTGGCATCTGCCAGCAGTATCTGACTGCTCAAACCCCAAATCCTGCAGCCAGCTGCAGCTGTGTGAAGGGATGGTAAAGGTGTGTTCTGCAGGTGGGGGATGATCCCGAGACCGTGCTGCTTGAGGGGTCGCTGGTATTTTAAATGTTTCTGTTAGAGCCGTGGCGGTCCCCTAGACTGGCAGGGTCGGGAGGAGGGACAGCTCCTGCCCCTCTCGCTGCACACCAGGAGTTGCTCTGCTGGAGCTGCTGGCTCTGGCAGTGAAGGGAATTCGGCCTGGCCTTGGCAGTGACACATCCCTGGCGGTGCCATTATCTTGGCCGTGTCACAGACACGCCGCACGAAACGAGACCGTTAGTTCAGAATCTGATTTCCTGGCTTATCGGGGGTTTTTAATACAGTGTTTATCTGGGTGTGCGATAAAGGAAACCGTGTTAATCGTCCTGGTTCTCAGAGCAGCTGGAAACCAGAAATGCTGGGGGCTTTTATTCACAGGCTTTGGTTAAATACTCCAGAGGAGATTTTTCATTGCTTGTTGTCAAGACCCGCACTCCTACCAAAACCATCCAGGCCTCCATTTTAAACAGAAAATAGGAAAGAGAGCTGAAGAATGGGTGGGTGTGCAAGGAAGTTTTGTGGAGGGAGGGTTTGTGGCTTTATGAGCAGTCAGCACCCCAGGACACCTTGGCTTGGGGTCTGTCACCATGGCAGTTTGTGTCTCTGCTCTGTGGCACCCAGCCAGCCAGGGCTGGCCCTGTGTCTGCAGAGTTCAGGCAGCCTGGGAGGAAAACCTGGGCTCTTACCAATTTTCAGTCTCTTCAGAATGAAGTGAAAACATTTCAAGAGACAGAAGAAGCCAACAGTTCAGGTTCTCAGCAAAATGCCTTTCTGGAATTATTTCCAATTGGCAAACACACTTCTGTTTTAATAGTCGTGACAAGTCTAGTGTCAACAGCCTTGGATTGAAATTTCTTCCTGCTTGAACTCAAAACTACTTCCCTGCCTAAGAGGATATAAAAATAATTAATAGTTTCACTAGTTAATGAAGAAATAAATAAACAATTCAAAAAATGTAATCAGGCAGTGTCCACAGCCTAGTGTTTACATTGTTCTCATTGCTGGAAGATAAGGAGGAGGCCCAGATGGCAATGACATTGAAAATGGTTTCTTTGCTCTTAGTTTGGTGATACCACTTACACCAGTAAGTAACGTGCTTTAAGGAGTCCATTCCCAGTGGTTGGTTCAGCTGAGCTGCAGAGCCAGGATGTGTGGTGGGCCACGTTTTGGTGTCTGGGGGCATCCTGTTGGGACAGAGTGATCCAGGCTGAGCAGCCCTTTCAGGCACTGGTGGAAAGGGGTGCAGGCTGTAGGCTGGAAATGGTCAGTAATTTTGGTTCCTGGAAGTGTTCTCCTTGCCGTTGTTTTTCATAGGATCAGACAATCATGGAATGGTTTGGGTTGGGAGGGACCTTGAGGATCATCCAGTGCCACCCCTGCCATGGCAGGGACCCTTTCACTGTCCCAGGGACACCTTCCTCTGTCCTGGGGACAACTTCCCCTGTCCCAGGGACACCTTCCACTGTCCCAGGTGCTCCAGCCCCTGTGTCCAGCCTGGCCTTGGGCACTGCCAGGGATCCAGGGGCAGTCCCAGCTCCTCTGGGTACCCTGTGCCAGGCGCTCACACCCTCACAGGGAGAATTTCTTCCCAATGTCTAATCTAAACCTCCTCTTGAAAGTCCCAATACTTTTGTGATTTTCATTTAGTAATGCAAAGGAGCAGGAGGGCGGTGTGTTTTTAAATTACATTACAGTGCAGTGGGCTCAGCACGTGGGGCTGTGCCCATGCTGTGCCTCGGGGATTTCTGTTCTCAGCAGAGAGAGAAGAGGGAGCAGGCAGTGCTCTCCTCGGCAGTGCTCACTGCCCTGGGAGGGGGCATTTCTCCCGGCTGAGTCCCTCCTGCCCTGCACCTGCTCCGTGTCCCTGGCTGGAGGCAGGGCCAGAGCCCGCTGCTCCCTGGCCGTGTGTCCCTGTCCGTGTGTCTCTGTGTCTCTGTCCATGTGTCTGTGTCTGTCCGTGTCTGTGTGTCCATGTCCGTGTGTCCCTGTCCGTGTGTCTGTGTGTCCCTGTCTGTGTATCTGTGTGTCCCTGTCCCTGTGTCCCTGTGTGTCCATGTCCATGTGTCTGTGTCTCTGTCCGTGTCTGTGTGTCTGTGTGTCCCTGTCCATGTGTCCCTGTCCCTGCCCATGTGTCCGTGTGTCTGTGTCCATGTGTCCTGTTCCTGTGTCCCTGTCCGTGTCCATGTATCTGTGTGTCCATGTGTCCCTGCCCATGTGTCCCTGTCCGTGTGTCCGTGTCCATGTATCTGTGTGTCCGTGTGCCCCTGTCCATGTGTCCGTGTCTGTGTGTCCTGTCTGTGTGTCCCTGTCCATGTGTCTGTGTCCCTGTCCGTGTGTCCGTGTCTGTGTGTCCCTGTGTCTGTGTCCGTGTGTCTTTGTCTGTGTCTGTGTCCCTGTGTCTTGTCCGTGTGTCCCTGTCTGTGTCCCTGTCCATGTGTCCTGTCCATGTGTCCCTGTCTGTGTCGGTGTGTCTGTGTCCGTGTCTCTGTGTCTGTGTCCGTGTGTCTTTGTCCATGTCTGTGTCTGTGTCCCTGTGTCCTGTCCGTGTGTCCCTGTCTGTGTCCCTGTCCATGTGTCCTGTCCATGTGTCCCTGTCTGTGTCCGTGTCTCTGTGTCTGTGTCCGTGTGTCCTGTCCAGGTGTGGCCTGTCCGTGTGTCCTGTCCGTGTGTCCCTGTCTGTGTCCATGTGTCCTGTCCAGGTGTGTCCTGTCCGTGTGTCCCTGTCTGTGTCCGTGTGTCCTGTCCAGGTGTGTCCTGTCCGTGTGTCCTGCTGTCCAGGTGTGGCTGTCCGTGCCCCAGCAGGACCCCCCTCCCCAGAGCCGTGGCCACGCCCGGCCGTGCTGCAGTGACCCTTGAGCCGGGGTTGAAGTCTCTGGTGAATGATTAACCCTGCAATGGCTTTAGTTAAACACTCGATTTCTGCGGAGCTCGTTACCGGGGCGGCATCTTCGTTAAGCCTTTCCATTTTCCCGCTTCATTAAAATTTCCCATTTCACCCCCTTCATTACAGTTTCCCATTTTGCCCCCATGTGTTCCGTTGACTGGAGATGATAAACACATCTCTACAAATAAATAAAATCAGATTGTATATGAATAATTTCTGAAAAATACATGGGAATGTACTAAGTTTAGTACCCCATACCTTGCCTCCCAAAATGAAATTTAATCAAAGTTTTTACAGATTTGGAACCCTGAAAATTGGGAGGTTTTTTCCTCTGTTGTCTATGCTGCCTGATTTTTTTCTTTTTATCTAGATGGGACTCATAGTTTATTAGGGTTTTGTTGAGTAGAAAGCAATTTCTGTAAATACTGAAAGGTATTCCATCATTATATTATCTCAGAGTGCAATTTCCCTGCCTTACCTCTTCCTTAGGAAGTGGTCATTTGCCTTTTACTGTGTATAACTGTGCAGGTGAGAGATTCACATGGAATGTCAGCCCGGTGGCTCCTGCAGGAGCCCTGCTGCCCTGCACTCCCTCCTGGTGTGTTCCACAAGCGGGGCTGTCTGGCAGCTCTCCACACGGTTAGTAAATATTGCCCTTATCTGATACAGCCAGGCTGGGAAGATATGCCTGCAGCCCGGATTAGATTGCTGGCTACTGCTGTATTAATCAATGTAATCATTTATTTTTAGTTTCAGAAGTCATATCATCTGTTTTCTTTCTCATATTACATTTTCTGTGGTGCTGGTACAGAAAATGAGCCCTGTTTAAAAATTAAAGGTGGCTGAAAAGTTTCAGTGGAATATGTTTGGCACTGTCATGGTTTCCCTGACAGCTGATGAATGTTTCCTTAAAAATGCTTTTGTCAGAAATTTGAGAGGTATAAAGAGTTTTATTGAAATTAGCTGTCTTCAAAACTATACATAGAAAGATGTTTCCATCTTTTTAATAATTTTAATGAAGCGAAGTTCTCTAGTTATATATTCCTTATTTAAACTCATAGCTCCTAGCCTGTACTTCAGTGTTTAATCTGAGATACTTAGTCTTAGAAAAGGAGCTATTTGGCTGAAACCTTTAGAGAAAATAAGGCATTTTAGAGTAGCCAGGCAGCGAGTGGTGCTTGTAGAAGGGATATTGCTTGGTTTTGAGGCAAGTGTTGGGTTTTTTATTTGGGTTTTTTTTGCATATGACAGTCTAAAGTAGAGAAACAAATTTCTTTTTCCAAATGCATCAGTAAGCTGCGGAGAGAAGGAAAAAAACCCCAAAAAACAAAAGGATAACGTAATATGAGCATCACATGAAAGGAAGCAAAGCTTTGAGGTCAGAATTACTTGTCTGATGATCAGACAGGGAAGCTGTTGAGAGAGCAGAGAACCAAGGGCAGCTCTCAAGCCTGAGGTTCTCCTGTCGTCTCTGGGCTCCTGGTGAGATCTCCGTGGAGCAGCAGAACCTGGCCAGAGCCAGCAGAGCAGGGATGGAGGTGAATCTCAGCATCCTCCCACTCAGTGTCAGCTCCTGCAGCCCCACAGCCGCGGGCTCAGCCCCTCCATCCTTCCAGAGCTGCTCCTGGAGCTCCGTGCCTTTGAGCAAGGCAGGCCTGCTGGGCAGGGCAGGAGCAGGGAATTATTCCATGAGCTGGAATGAAAGATGTACGTTCCTACGGACACGGAGTCGGTGGGACTGGCTTGGATTGCTCAGCTCGGCTGCTGAGCCCGCGTTGTGCAACCAGAGGGGTTTATCAGAGCTCGCTGCTCCTCAAAAGAAGAGTAATTAATTGGAAAGGCCAGGAAAGCCATGCCGTGGCTGGTGAGCAGGGATGCAGCCCGTCAGTGAGCTCTGCTCCAGCTGACAGACACGTTGTGGGGGCTGGCAGCCTCGTGGCACAGCCACGGAGGAGATCTCTTCAACATTCCACAGATGCTTCTGAACGCAGAGGAGCGATGTGACAGATTTGAGTTCTTTTCCAAGTTCTGGAAAGAAGCATTCTTCCCTTTGGGAAAAGAGGGGCCTTTTTTTTCCCTTTTTCCTCAAGTTTGACTCATTCTCCTCCATTCCTGCTGCCAGCCTTTCCTGCTGAGGGCTTTGCACCACCCTTGTTCTGGTCTTGCTCTGCTCTCCTCTTCCCACTTCTCTTGCAGCACGTTGAAGCTGTGGCTGTGTTCCTGTCTGGTGTTTTCTCTTCTGCTCAGCCCTCTCTGCTCTGAGACACAGCTCAGCTTCTTCCCAGCTCAAACACTGGTTTTAGGAGGTCTGCACATCCCTTAGGTCATTGCCTGCCTGTGCTGTCTCATTTTTCCCCCTAACGCAACTAATTTTCACTTCTCTCTGCCTTCTGGTTCCATTTTTGTCAAAGTGAGAACTTCATTGACACATTTATTGTGGTTTGACTTTGATCCCTCTGTGTTTGAGTGGGAGGATCCTGCTCCTTGTCTTTTGATTGCCTCAATCCCTGCAGGAAAGGCCAAAGACAATGGCAAAGTCCTTTGGATCACTGGATGGGCCATTTCTCGGGTGCTCTCTGGGGATGGGACATATGGACCTGTGCAAAAGCAGAGCTCCCAGGTGTTGGAATGTCTTAATTTGGGATGGAATTTTAAGGTTTGCGTGAGCGTGTTGGAGCTGTGGGTTTTTCTAAATGTGTGACCAAATCTGGTCAGACTTCCTTGAGGAGGGGAAGAGGAATTTTCCATGCACAAGCCATCCCACATACAAATGCTAAGCCCACATCAGGGAACGTGGATGGTCTGGAGAGTTTCCAAGGAGAGGCACCAAAACCTTAAATAAAAGTGTCATTTTTCTAGCTTCATCTGGAGAGTGGCTGGAACCCTGGTGAACAGGATTTTCTGTGAAAATCAGTTTCGAGTGAAGCAGGCAGTATAGAAATCATGTTGTAGGAGTTTCAAACTTAGTTGGAAATCACAGAATAGCTGGGGTTGGGAGGGACCTCTGGAGATCATCCAGTCCAACCTCCTGCCAAGGCAGGGTCACCCTGAGCAGGGGGCACAGGAACGTGTCCAGGTGGGTTTGGGATGTGGCCAGAGAGGGACACTCCGTGACCTCCTGGGCAGCTGTTCCAGTGCCTGCCACCCTCCATGGAAGGGGGTTCTTCCTGGTGTGGAGGTGGGTGAGCTCAACAGCTGGGCCTTTCCAGGGCTGTGGGGCAGTGCCTGGTTGGTCTGTAGGATCATGGTTGGTCTGTGAGTGCCATGCAGCTCTCTTCATACCAGGGAAGATAAGCCACCATAAGACCTCCCTGAGCTCTGGGCCAGCACTGCTGGGTCAGCCCTGAGGATCAGGAGCAGCTCCAAGGTGATTAGGATGGATTGCTTGTTGTTCTAAGAGGGATTTGGGGTTTTTTTCCTTAACAAACCAGACCTTCATTTGTAGCTGGGCTGGGTGTTTACATCCAGATCCTGAAATGAGGGATATTTCTCACTCTTCTCCTGAACTGCAGGGGTGAAACGATCACTTGTTACTGGGAATATTTGCTGCTATATGTCCCAATTTGCACAGCTTCTTGCATAACAGTATCCCAGTAGAGCAGGCAGTGGTGGTGCTGGGAAGGGAGCCCTTGTGCAGACTGCAGGGAATGTGGCAGTAATGGAAACAATATGGAGTAAGAGCGTGTTTAAAGAGTCAATTTTAAAGGCTGGGATAATTGTGCAAGAAACTTGGCTTCAGAAACGTGTAAGGGAAGGAATCTTGAAGCAGCCAAATAGGCCGTGAAGAATCCATACAGCTTTTCTGGGGTTTTACAGGAGTCCCTGTTTAACTGTTTCTGGTGCGCTCTGTGTGCAGAACTGCCCCACCGAGGCTGGGGACGAGCTGTTCCTGGCAGCTACGAGCCCTCTATCCCAATTAAAGGTATTTTTCTGCTTTGTTTCAGCCCTGGAATGAGGTCAGATGTAAGCTCTTCTCCATCCACAACCTCAGCAACTACGGGACCACCTCCCAAGCTCTGCCTGGTGTGCTCCGACGAGGCCTCCGGGTGCCACTACGGCGTCCTGACGTGTGGCAGCTGCAAAGTGTTCTTCAAAAGGGCAGTGGAAGGTAGGACCTGCTTGGATTGGAGTTAGCTGCTTGTAAATACAGGATCCCCACGCACATCATCCGTTTTCGAACCCAGCATCCGTGGTTTTGCCAGAATCCTACTGAACAGCCCATCCGTTAGATCAGTGATCTTGTCATAGTAAATCACATTGATAATGGTGCATTATGCAAAGCATGGATTCCATTCACATTGATAAAATGCTCCCATTCACTCTGGGTAAAAGAATTTATTGTTGTTTTGGCTTTCGTCCCTTTCATTTTCTTTCACTGTTGTTTTTGTTTATTTGTCCCATTTTTATACAGATATTTGTCTGTGTGCAATAGATTTGTAAAGTTCGTGATTTTTCAATTTATGGTTAGTTGGTTTGTGTAGAAAACTTACATGGAACTTGATAGATCTGTTGTGTGTGAGGTTATTGTCATTTTCCTGTAAACAATGTTGGTTGAATTGCATCCATGTCCCTGGGTGTTACTTGCAGGGACACTGGGTACCAGGGACGTGTGTGGGATTGGATCACTGGGATTTCTGTCTAGCTGTGATTAGAGAAAACCATTCTGGAAAACAGAGATGATGGAAAACTAACGTGAATAAGGACTGTGTGATTTTTGGGTGCATCAGTAGCCATTTTTTGAGGGACTGGGTTGTGCCTCAAGAGCTGACTGAGCTTCAGTATCACATGCAGAAAAACTGGAGCATATTCCCAGTGTTTCTGGGAAGATGGTGATTCCACAGGTCTGAAGAACATTGTTCTTAGTTCTGGCCCTCAGGGTTTCCCATCTTGTGCCTTCCTCGTGCAGCCCTCTCTGAACCAGGCTCTTTCTGCTGAGTTTTGTGCAAGCTGGGGTCACTGGAGGAGGGGGAGGCTCTTTGACAGAGACAAGCCACCATTCAGTCCTCAGAAGCAGGACTTTCCCCCAGTTCCTGGCTCACCGGGGGCCATGGGAGTTCCATGGAAGGGCAGAGCCCCTCGGAGGGATCAGGAAAGGCAGGTTCATGTCAGGGTTTCTGCTGGGCACAAAGGGGTGTTGGCTCTGTGGCAGCTGAAGTATAACAAGGCAGTATGAGCTCAAGTGCAAAGCAAATAATCATCTGTACCTTTGATTAAAACATGGTCACCAGAGATCCCTCAGGAGACAATTTATAAGGCAGCTGGACAGGTGCCATAGCCATGGGCTTGCCTGTTCTCAAGCTTAAATCAATCACAAATGTATTGATACAGGAAGGAATCACCCCAGTGATTCCTTTTGGGTTTGACACACCATAAATCAACTGTCTTGATGTTAAAAATGTCAGCGGGCTTGTGGCAATCAGTTCCTCGAGGCTCACCTCTGCTTCCTTTCTGTGCCACAAATTATCCCACTTCTCACAGAATCCCAGAATCACTGAGGCTGGAAAAGACCTCCCAGTTCATGAAGTTGAGCCTTTGATGGATCACCACCATGTCAGCTGGGCCCCAGCACCAAGACTGAGCACCCTAAACCCTTCCATCCTATGCCATGGATGTTTGCAGGACTGCTTCCAGGATCTGTTAGTCCTAGTCCTCACTTCAAGGAACAAATAATTTGGTTTTGTCTTTTATAGGCATTTTTCTTATTAGGAACATATGTAAAAAGAATTTGTTTCTGCAATATCCTTTTTATTAGTGGCTGCCAGGCACCTGTTAGTGCTCGGATCAAGCTGACTCTGCACACTCATTATCCGGCCTTTAGCCAAAGCCCTTTTTTCCACCTTTGCCTCCAGGCCTGTGTACTGTGACAGAAATAGTCACAGAAACTGGAAGTGTCAGTGCCTAGGAAGTCAATATAAAGTGATCTTTTCAGCAAAGAGTAGAACCAGGGGAGAAGAGGAAGGGTGAAGGTGGGACAGCAGCTGTCGGTTTATGTGCAGTTCTTCAGGCAGACAGCCTTTCTTCAGGAGCCCAGGCTGGCCAGAGATAGCATTTTCTAGTTCTGATCTCGTGGTGTTTCAGAGCCCAGAGCCCTCTTGAGTGAGTTTCTCCAGCCCCAGCCCTGCTCAGCTCCCAGCCCTTCACCCGGTGTAGCAGCCTGGATCCTCCCAGCTCCTCACACCTCCCTCCTGCAGCCTCCCCAGCACCTCTCCCTCCTGCTCTGCTCCAGATCAGCCTTCTTTGTCAGCAGTTTCCATTCCATCTTCCCAAGTCCTTTCTCTGCAGTTCCCAGCCTTTTTTAGGCTGCTGTGCTCAAATGGGCACAGAGCTGTTGGTGCCACGGTGCGTCAGAGCCCCGGTGCCAGCGGGGCAGTGGGCAGCACGGGGATGGCATGGGAATGGTAATGGCAATGGGGATGGGATTGGCCAGCCTCTGAGAAATGTCCCTGTGTGCCCCAGCTCCCCCTGGAAACTCCTGCCTTGGCTCACTCCTGGTTTTTAGCAGAGTATTTGTGGAGTGTCTAGGTTTGAGCAGCAGAGAGAGCTGGAGCACGTTCGTTTTGCTGCTGGCAAAGCCCTGGGCAGCAGGAGGACATGGAGCACCAACTTCCCTTCATTCTTCCCCAAAATGATCTTGTGACAAGAGGCTTTGATGTAGCATAACACAAAGAAATAGTGTAGCTTGGTCCTAGAAAAGGCAAGAATAGGTGAGCAGTAATTACAAGGAACCAAGCATTCATGGAGAGCAAGCTCTTTGTTAGGAATAGAATGGAGCAGCTCAGGAGCACCCTCCCCTCAGGTATTGAGGTGTGAAACTGAGGTCCCACCAGACAGCGTGGAGGGCTGTGGAGCTGTTGTCTCTGCTCCACTGCAGCGCTGGGCATCACTTCATGTTCTGTGTGTTTCTGTGTGCTGGGATGCTAATGGCAACCAGAACGGTGAGTGGAGGATCTGCTGTCTGAATTAATCACACACAAAGCTGGCACAAGGGTCAGGAAGGCTCCTCTTCCCTGAGTGCAGGAGGTGGGGGGGTCATTCAGAAAAACATTCCTTGGAATATCAGCTTGAGACGCTTCACTGGAGAAGTTTGGCCAAAGCCATAGGAATGAACTCTGCATGCCCATAATTTTCACAGCTGACTTGTAAGAAATTCCTTCTCCAAGCTGTTTTCCTGTGAGAAAACTCTTGGACTCTGTTGTTAATAATTCAGTATTTGGAAAATCTGTGTTTGTTTCTCACAATATTGTACTGTCAGTACTTTGCAGTACAGAGTAAAAGCCCAGGCTGCAGCATTCTGCCCTCTGGAAAAACATGCTCCTTGACCCCTGTCTGGGAGAAGGCTCTATTCTTTGGTAATACCTTTCCCTAAATAAGTTACATTCAGACATTCATTCACATAACTCATATAATTAAGAATAGATACTTCTGTTGTCCTGCTCTAAGCAACTAAGAAGTAGAGTTATTTTAATTTATGTACTTCAAGTGGTTGTGTTTTCAGGGCCAGTTTTGCTCTGAATCTGTGAATCCATAAAAATGTCAGCGAATTTGGTTTGTCCAGGTCAGGCTGTAAGTTACAGGAAGGTTTCTTGGCTGTCCAGCTGATGAAGCTGTGTCTGTGCTCTGTAGAAACGTTTACAAGTGTTTTCTCAGAATGTGTTCGTGCACATTATTTATGTCTCATGTCAGACTATTTAGAGAAACGGGAAACCTGCTGTAGAAGGCGGCTTTGGTAAATGCAGGGGGAAATAGTTTTAAAAATAGAAGTTGCCTGGTGTTAACAAATAGCAAATAATGTTTTTACCTAAATGTATTGGCTTTGAGATGTAAACATGAGGAATGGGTTTGGATACATGAAATCGGGTGGGTACCGATGCTTTTGCAAGGCAAGGGAAGGTTTTCTGTGGTCCCGACTGTCACTGAGGCAGTGGGGAGCTGATGTTTGTCTGTCTGTGTTTGTGGCAGGGCAGCACAACTACCTGTGTGCCGGCAGGAACGACTGCATCATCGACAAGATCCGCAGGAAGAACTGCCCCGCGTGCCGCTACCGCAAGTGTCTGCAGGCGGGCATGAACCTGGAAGGTAACGCTGCCTGCCCGGGGCTGCCCGGGGCTGCTGCTGGGGGAACTGCCGGGGGGCTGCTGGGGAACTGCTGGGGGGCTGCTGGGGGGCTGCTGGGCAACTGCTGGGGTGACTGTCAGAGAAACACTACCAGGGAAACTGCCAGGGAAACTGCTGGGGAACTGCTGGGGGAACTGCTGGGGGGCTGCTGGGGAACTGCTGGGGAAACTACCAGGGCAACTGCTGGGGCAACTGCTAGAGAAACTGCCAGGGCAGCTGCTGGGGAACTGCTGGGGAAACTACCAGGGCAACTGCTGGGGCGACTGTCAGAGAAACACTACCAGGGAAACTGCCAGGGAAACTGCTGGGGCTGCTGCTGGGGTGATTGCCAGGGAAAAACTGCCAGGGAAACTACCAGGGCAACTGCTGGGGCAACTGCCAGAGAAACTGCCAGGGCAGCTGCTGGGGAAACTACCAGGGAATCTGGTGGGGCAACT
The DNA here is from genome assembly GCF_017590055.1 of Onychostruthus taczanowskii. Classification (NCBI taxonomy): domain Eukaryota; kingdom Metazoa; phylum Chordata; class Aves; order Passeriformes; family Passeridae; genus Onychostruthus; species Onychostruthus taczanowskii. The sequence continues at coordinate 841,379 of NW_024498573.1, forward strand.
GGTAGGGCTACTGGTAGAGAAACTGCCAGGGCAGCTGCTGGGGGCAGCTTCAGTCCGTGCTGCGTTCTGTGGGCCTTGTCACGAGACGCAGCAGGGCCTGTGCTGCACCTTCTCCGGTGTGTGCTCGCTTGCTGGCTCGCTGTGCTCAGAACTGCCAGGGAAACTGCCAGGGCAGCTGCTGGGGAACTGCTGGGGAAACTACCAGGGAATCTGGTGGGGCAACTGGTAGGGCTACTGGTAGAGAAACTGCCAGGGCAAATCTTTAGTGCAGCTTCAGTCCGTGCTGCGTTCTGTGGGCCTTGTCACGAGACGCAGCAGGGCCTGTGCTGCACCTTCTCCGGTGTGTGCTCGCTTGCTGGCTCGCTGTGCTCAGCACAAGTGAGGCTGAGGCACGCACACAAGCTGGGGTTGTTCTTCATTCCTCTCAGCACGTACGTCTCGTGGCTTTTCCGTGGAATGTGGGACAGCAGAGCTCTTGGAGAGCACCTGGAGGGAGGTGTGACACCTGTGGGAGGGTGTGCTGTCTGAGTGACCTGACTCTGAGACCATGGACAGGGATGGGAGCGGGGGTTACGTCTTCCAGCTGAGGAAAATTGAAGTACTTTTGTTCATGCTGCGGATACTTGTTAAATACCTGACAAAATTTCTCTAGAAAGTGTTGGTTAAATTTAACACAGCACCACATCATTGTTCTCTGCTGAGTCCTGAATGACTCCTGAGAATCTGAAGGCTACATCAACCAGAGATTTAGCAGCAGTTGTAAAATGGCATGAAACAATTTTATTAGTGTCAGCTTCACTTTATGTTTGCTATTTTTCCCTGAGCAGCAGAGATTAACACAGCACTTACTAGTGCAGTTATCCTGGTGGTCCGTGTATAATCAAAGTTGTCAGATAAAATAAAAATGTCAAAGGTGTATTTGTCAGCTCCAAGGATGAACAGAATTTCATTTCAGTCAGTGCTAACATCCTTGGTGAGGTGTAAGTGATAAGTTAAAGAGATCAATGAAGCACAGACTGGTGTCTGTGTTAGCACATCCTTCCTCTTGTGCTCCCAGCCTCCCTGGGGGGACACAGCTCCACTTCTCCTGGGCTTCTCCTGGGCCCTTCCAGGCTCATCCCCTCCTCAGGGTGGGTGGGATGCTGCTGCTCCCTTTGTTGAGCTGTTGTCATGATCCACGTGCAGGAGGGGAGGCTACAGCCAAACCCTACAGTAGTGGCTTCTGAAATAAATCCCTAAAAGCTGTGAATGGTCAGTGAGTGTCTCCCAGGAGCTGGGTTTGGGGTTTGGACACTCCCAGTGGGCTGGACCTCATCCTTCAGGGGTCAGAGCAGGTCACTGCCCTGCCAGTGGCTGGGAGCAAGGTCACCTAACAGCAGAGCCTAAGGCAGCTTAAATCATGCCAGACCCCACAGGTTTGGTTTTGAGGTGGGAAAGAACGCATTTTGGTTAAGGTTGATTTGTATTTATTCTCTTCATAGTTGTTTTCAGAATACATGTGTGCCATTCATGTATTTATCTGTGTGAATAAGTGCTCTCATAGTAAGGAACAGTTCTCTGACACTCAGGTTTAGTGCTCTCGTTGTGAGCTTTTCCCTCCTGAGAAGCTTCAGGGTGATGACGTTGGGCTCTTGTCACTTCTCCTCTTGTAGGCTGGAGCCCTTCCAGTGTGGTTTGTCTGAGTTCTGGCACAGAGAATCCTAGAGAATAGTGAGGTTTTGGAGGGTGGATTTTGTTATATAAGTTGTTGGAGAAGGTGGAGAGAGGGAAGCTTTTATGGCTGAGAGGGAAAAGGAATCTAGAAACTCAGGAGCACAAAATGGAAGAACCCAGAGTAGTGTGAAAGGGTGAAAAACGCCCTGAAAACAAGGATTTTTGGGACAGATCTGAACAGATGGAGAAGTGGTCATGCAGAAAAGCAAACTGGGAGGCAGCAAAAAGTGCAGAAGAGACTAAAATCCACTTTATCTTGTCTGTTTTAGGCTCGCAGTTTAGGAATGACTGTTGTTCAAAAGAGAATTAAATTTGCATGTTTTTTAGACAGTAATTTCTTTTTGAAAAGTCCCCAGCTGCATCCTCAGCGCATAAACAATGGTTGTAGCAAACCAGTGGGTGGTCAGGAGAGCTCCCAGTGTCCAGCCCTTCAGCCCTTGGGCCCCTTGCACTCACCTGACTTCCTGCTGGGCTTTTTCCAGGAGCCTGCCCTGTTGTGGGTTTCTCTCAGTTTCTGGTACCTACAGTGGATCTCACTCTTAGGTATTGGGTGGAAAACAAATTTATTTTTAAATTAATGAATTGGTTCATTCATTCTGTCATGCAGTGTTTTAATTGACCCGTTCTTGTGAGTTAAAAGTGGCTCTTTCTAGTCACTTGATAATTTTCTGTTAGCCTTTTTGACCATGAAATCATGAAGGTTGGAAAAGACCTCAGGTCCATGCTTATCACCCTTTTCCGGGACTTTATTTTTTCTGTTGCATATTTTTGGGGGCGTAGGGGACTGGAAAAACATCAAACTGTCAAGCTGCAGGTACCAGAGATTTACAGAGCACAAAGATGATATTTTGTACTCCAGCCTTTATTTCCTTGAGTTCTCATTTCCGCTCCCACCGTTAATTGGTGTTCCTTGGCACCCTCTCTCTTTGTGATGTGCTGGAAGAAAAGATTTATTGTTAGGTTTTATGCCTGTAAAAAAAACGGTCTCATAATTTTTTTGGCTTTTCATGCTGCATTTTACAGTTAAACTTGGCAATTAATTAGGTTTTTTTCTGCAGTCTTCACTTGAAATTTATTTCATTTTTTTGGGGAATCTTTAGTTGTGTGCCTTGCCCTGCTGGTTCTGGTTGCCAGGTGAGGAGGGCAGTGCCTGTGGCTGCCGGGGGTGGTGGCAGGTCCCTCGCCCACCTGGCTCAGGTGCTGGGGCCATCTGCCCCCAGGCAGGGAGGAGGAAGCCTCTGCAGCCTGGTGGATGCCAGACTGCAGGAGCTTGGGGCTTGGGGGGGTTTTGTTTGTTTTGAGCAGAAAATCTTGGATGCTTTTCTCTCCATGCTGAGTTTATCTGTGGGGGTTATCTCCTGTAACTTGCCCTAAGGAGCTGGCTTTAAATTAGTGGTCTTTAGTATTATTTAAAAATTAATTGCAAAGAAATACATTATCTCAAGCTTCTTCTCTTTTGTGAGGTACAGCTATATATCTAAGTCAGGACTGGTAGCAGCCTAATAAAAATTCTTGCATAATAATTTGTCTTATCAGATCTGTTTATTTTGATTATAATTTTATCAGGCTTTCTGGGCTGGAAATACTCCATCCAGGTGTCTGCAGGAAGCTGAAGGCATGTGCTTCTAAATTTAAGTCAAAGCAGTTCATCTGCTCTTCAGAACACGATGGGGCAAAAAAAAAGCCAGAATATGAAAGGATTTCTAAGCAGCTGCTCTTCAGAACACGGATGATGGGGCAAAAAAAAAGCCAGAATATGAAAGGATTTCTAAGCAGCCATTTCAAAATCGAGACGAGAACAACAAGAAGCTCTTTGCTCCAAGGAAACAACTCTTGCTATTCCCTCATGGCAGGCTTGGCACATGTCTAGAAAACTTTGGGAAAATGCAGTTTGTACGAGGCCTGAGGTGGATTCCTTGTCCTTGGCAGGTGATTTCCCAAGGCTCTGCGGCAGCCGGAGGGAGCAGCGGGTCCAGGAGGGGTTTGTGTGCTGCAGGCTGGGTGCACTTTGGGTGCTCAGGGATTCTGAACAGCCCAGGGGGGACTTGGAATGCTACAGCTTGGTCTCAGAAGTTCCAGAGCAGAAATTAATTAATGAACCAAGGCACCCAGGGAAGGAGCTGGGCTCCCCTGCTGTCCCTTAAACAGCGAGTTCCTTCCGTGTGGCCGCTGCGTCCAGCAGAGCACAGCCAAGCAGGAGACTCCATTAGGGACAAGATGCTAATAAAACTGTTGCTCCAACTTTTTGTAGTTTACAGTTAACATCTCTGTGTGATGTTTTATTTATTTGGCGAATGAGTTTTATGGTTTAATTACGCAGCAGTGATTTATATGCAAGAGAGCTGGCAAGAGAAAAAGTTCCTTCTGCCCAGCATTTTTTAAAAAGAAAAGCTTTCCCTGGCTCGAGAGATCCAGTAAATTTTACCCATTAAATATATTTTTTCCCTTTCCTTTGCCTAGTTTCTATGTTTGCTATTTAAAGGAACTTTTAAAAAGTGTGCAGTCCTGCAGATATTTCCAGTGGTAGGATTAAGCCTTGTATTTTAGGGTTGGCTTTGGCTTTTAGGATTTTTGAGCCTTGTATTTTAGGCTTGGCTTTGGCTTTTAGGATTTTTGAGCCTTGTATTTTAGGGCCAGCCTTGGGTTTTTTCAGCCTTGTAAGGTACCTGCAGACGTCGCTGAACACTTTGAAGCATTGGCACAAATGTGACTTTTATTAAAGTACAGGGCATTCTTTTCACTGGAAGTTTGCTTGGAATGAGCGCGGAATTCCCGACTCTGCCAACCGCTGCTGTGCGGGTTTCGCTGCCCTGCTGCGGGGGGAGCAGAGCAGCCTTTCCTCTGCCCTGATCACCTCTTGGTGGCCATTCCCAACCCTCACCTTTGCTCCTTTCCCCACCCTTTGCAGCCCGGAAGACCAAGAAGAAGATCAAGGGGCTGCAGCAGGGCGGCGCGGCGGGCGCGCGCGAGGCTCCGGAGGCGGCCGGCAGCAAGAGCATCGTGCCCGCCTCGCTGCCGCAGCTGACGCCCACCCTGGTGTCCCTGCTCGAGGTCATCGAGCCCGAGGTGCTCTACTCGGGCTACGACAGCTCCCTGCCCGACTCCAGCTGGAGGATCCTCTCCACGCTCAACATGCTGGGCGGCCGCCAGGTGGTCGCTGCCGTCAAGTGGGCAAAGGCAATCCCAGGTAGGGCACGGGCACAGGGAGTGCTGCCTGCGGGCTTCCTGCTGAACCTAAACCTGCCTTTTCTCCTCCAGAGCTGTGCACGTGAAGTGTTGGTGGGATCTCTTCGTGGCTCTGGTCCTCCCGGAGCAGGAGAGCGGAAAAAATGGCAGATGCAAACGTTTATTTGCCACAAATTAGGTCATTTTACTTGAGCACTTTGACCATTGAAAATCTTATTTAAATGGGTATTTGTTGTAAAAGTATTACAGAGAGCTATTTGTGTTAGCTCTGTCTTCACCTCAGATTCACAGAATGCCAGAATTATTTGTGTTGGAAGGACCTTAAAGCTCACCCAGTGCCACCCCTGCCATGGCAGGGACACCTTCCACTGTCCCAGGCTGCTCCAAGCCCTGTCCAGCCTGGTCTTGGACACTGCCAGGGATCCAGGGGCAGCCACAGCTTCTCTGGGCAGTAAACAATTATTTCTTGAATACTTCTAGCAATGAGGTTCCCTTGGCTTCTGCAGCCCAGCATCTCTGCTGGCTCATTGGCTCTGCGTTCATGGGTGGATCTTTCCCAACTCCCCCTCACTGCCCAGCTCCAGGGTGGAAGTCAAGGTGTTATTTTCTCTCCAGCTCTGCTCAAATTGACTCTTACCTGGGCAGGTTTGCTGCTGTTCTGGCTCCCACCTAAAGACACATTGAGACAAAGAAGGAGTGATGTCAGATCTCAGCCTTGGACGTGACACGTGGCATCTGTCTTGGAGAGGCCAGGGCCAAGAGGAGCTGAAGATGTTTGTTCCTACAGAACAAAGCCCAGTGTTTATCTCCCTCTCACCCCTGTCAGTGCTGTTCACTACCTGTTCTCAGAATCCCTGGCAAAAACACCTCCATGACGCATAGGTTGCCCAAAAATAACATCACAGAACAGGTCTGCCAAAAAAAAAAAGAAAAAAGCCTGATAATGAGATTTATGAGTCATAACTGTGTCTCTTTGAGCAAGGGAAATAAATTAACAGTGGGAAAGAAAGGCTGGGAAGCTCAAATCCATCTGTGTCCAGCAGAGATGTGACTGGAGGGTTTGTGTGGGGTCTGGTTGACAAGGTGGGACAGGTTGGACCAGTTGGACTCTGTGATCTTGGGGAACTTTTCCAACCTCAGTGATTCTGGCATTCTGTGTCAGGGCTGTTTGCACTGGGCACTTGTGCTGAATTAGCTCAGTCTGCTCGAGGAGAGGCTCACATGCACACACTTCCTTCTGGGACAGGTTTTTGGGAGACCATCTGCTATTCCCAGATCCAGATTTAGATTCCATTTTATAAAACACTTCTCTGTTCATCATCTCTGCTGAGCAGAGATGTTTGTAATTAGCCAAACCCTTCAGGTTAGAGCTTATGCTCTCAATGAAAATGCCAATCTTCTCTTTAATAGCTACATTAATGGCAACTATTCTTATCATTTTTATCTCCTTTCTTTTGTTTGCTGAGGTGGTTCCTCATGAGTGTTTAATTTGTATATCCTGCTCCTGTTGTAGCCCATCAGCCATGCTGACAGCACGCCAGCATTCCTTGCCAAACCCTTTAGCTGGGATTTCAAAATAACCTTTTCCTGGGGAGGGTTTGAGCGCAGATTTCAAGGTTTGACCCAGAAAGACTGGAATCACTTTGAAACCCTTTCTTTGTAATTTAGAGGCAGAACTGGTCACTCCTGGTGGCTCCAAAGCCAGGGGCTGTGTTTAGACCCACCAGGTTTGTCACACGTTCATCCACTGGCTCTGTCTGTTGGCACAGCTTTAGGAAGCAGCTCTTCAGATGTTATGAGCTCTTTAGATGTCAGATGCTTAATAAAAATAGATAAAATCAACTTGTATTCAGGCTCTAATAATGGCTCCGTATGGCAGGATGGTTTCTTGGTAAGTGTAGGCTGGATCTGATATGAGCTGGTGCTGCAAATCCAAAGCTGGTGGCATTTTCAGACTCTTTGGGGGACCAGTTGCCAGGTTTTACTCATTTCCTCCCTGTTCAGTTGGCTCTGCTCATGCTACATGTGAGATTAGAAGCAGTTCATGCTGCTAACTAGTGCAGTACTTATTTTGCAGGTTCAGTGTGCAGTTGTTGTTGAATAAGAGCATTTGATATTAAATCATTTATTGTCTAGCAGGCTGCTCTTGTGAAAAGGAGCTAACCCTGTTATTTTTGGAAGGCAGCCCAGTGAATTACAGTGTATGTGAACTATAATTGTTGCCTCTCGTGATGTATCTGACTGACCATCAGCTCCAGATAACCACACACATATCTCCTGTGATTTTTTTAATTTTACATCTCTTTCACTCCCTGTAGTACCTGTGCACTGATAACACAGCACTTGTGCTGCTCATAGCCCTGCTCCTTTTCCGAGCCACGCAACCTTTTTGTCCTTTGCTGCTTTTTTGCAACTGACACCATCCCCCCTCCATTTTCATTTCTCCAGGTTTCCGAAATTTGCACCTGGATGACCAAATGACCCTCCTGCAGTACTCCTGGATGTTCCTGATGGCTTTTGCTCTAGGCTGGAGATCCTACAAGCAGTCCAATGGCAACCTGCTGTGCTTTGCTCCAGACCTGATCATTAATGAGTGAGTAGGAGCTGCCAGGGCTGGGCTGTGCCCGGGGGTGCCCGGGGCTGCTCAATCCTCCCAGAAATCCCACAGCACCTCTCCTTCCCCACTTGTTTCTCCCCAGCAGCTTGCTTAGCATTTCCCACTAAGTCAAACGGAAGGTAATTGAGATATTAAGTGTATTTATATCCAGAAGTTTTTGTGGGAGGTGTTTGTGCTTTAACATTCCATATTGTGACTGTTCCTGCGCCATTCACTAGAATCGTTCATTTTATCAGAGCCAACACTGTCACAGCTAAAAATATGCCTGGGATGGAGAGAAAAGTTTGGCAAATTGCATAATGTTCTGTCTGTTTAGTGTATCAAAGTGGCAGTATGGCCCTGCGAGTTTGCCAGAGTGAAACATTTCTGTCTGACCTGATGAAATTAGGGCTGAAAAGACAAGGTTAAAGATGGAACCTGCCTGATCCATATTTTCTTGTTGAAATTTGTTGTCAGCTTTCAAGCAAAGTTGAATTTGGTGGAGTGTTTGAACATATATTTTCTTGCACCACACATGGTTTTCCTTGTATTTTTCCAGGTTTGTGTTGTGCAGTAATTCTGTGCTGTAGAAGAGGGGAAGAGGGAATTTGAGATTCTTGAGGTGGTTGGATCTTACTTGTGTGTTTCTTTTCTGGTTTTGATATGGAGACAATACTTTTAGCCTGCTTTGGCACAGTTTAATATTTTTGGTCCTATTTCACTTCAAAAGCAGATCTCCCAAATAAAATGTAATAATTGTTACATTTTCTGTTCAGATCTCCCAAATATTTTCTGTGTTTTAAAAAAAATGTAATAATTGTTACATTTTCTGTGGGATCAGCAATTTATAGTTCATGTTTCTTTATTCCCTTTTTTTTTCTCTTTGTAATATTTATCCAGGCTTTTATAAACTGTAATAATTGCCTCATAATAATAATTTTTTTAAAAGACTGAGAAGGAGATGGCAGGTGAGGGCCCATCTGTATCCTTACGTTTATTAAAGTGCTAAGAATGTGTCCCTGGAGGAGAATAGTCTCTATATGGTGGAATTGAAATAATTGCTGTTGTCACTAAGTGCAATAACCTCTGATTTGCTGTAAGTCAGAGGTCTCCTGCTGTTTTATCAGTGGGTCAAAACCACAGAGCTTCACTGCTAGGTGCTGCAACTCTTGAAAACCCCCAGAAACGAAAGGGTAATGCTCTCACAGCAAACAGTAATTCCCAAATTCCTTCCAGCTACAGTTGGGTGAATCGTAGATCACAGTGACATTTGTTTCCAATAAAGCACTGAGCTGACTGAGAGCACTGCAGCTCCTTCCAGTGAGCTACAGGTTCTCCATAAAACTCTCTGCTCGTAACTTTTTATGTCCCATCCCTCAATAAAACAGAGCCACCTCGGGGTAAAAGCTGACAGGCACCAGGGGAGACATGAGAGCCCTGCAGGAGAGACCTTGTGGGCAGGCAGGCAAAAATAAACACCCTTGGCTTGGGGTGACCAGCTGTGTCCACAGCTGGGCCAGGGGCCACTGCCATGCCACAGAGAGGGGCAGCTGCTCTTGGATAATTCCCTTGGGGTTTTACAGGGGGGTTAGACACCATTTATTCTCTTCCTGAGCTTCCAGGACTTACCCTCATGGTGCAGTTCAGTGGCTTCAGCTTCACCAAGGGAAACTCCATCTCTCCAAGACTTGGTGCTTCAGTTGGACATGACTGCAGTTATTGATTGATTTCTTTATGGGATTAATTAGACATTCTTTGGCCTCATGTATCTGCTCAAGCATCAGTCCTTCATGCATTTATCCTCGTGCCAGCCCTGTCCACTGTGTTCCTGTGTGTTTACTGCTGCTTACATGGAGTGGCAGAATCCAGTAGCTCAGAGTCTGTGGTAGGAAAGAGGATTAAATTCTCTTCTTAGGTTTTAAACTGGCATATTAGTCATTTGCTCAGTCTTCTCCTAAAAATTTAATATTTATTGAATATTCCACTTTTATGTCTGTACTCCTATAATTTATTTATTTTTATGGAGGTATGTCTATACTAGCTGGCAATTTTATATACATCATACGTGTTTTTATACACATACACATGAAACTTGATTCAAGCTGTTGAAAAGTTTGGCAGCTGAATAAATCTTAGGCTTTAGGCCATTATTTAGTACTTGGAAAGGGTTTAAACCTGTGATTTTGCAGTATTGTATAACTGTTTCCCCAGTTTGTGATTGAAAACATGCCCTGCTGGAGCTGGCACTGGTTGTGTCTCAGCTTTCGTCCTCTGGGTATGTCACAGGGTGCCCAAAATTACAGTGAGCACAGTGACGGAGCACAGTGGTGTTCTTCGAGCAGCAGATGCCATTTAATTGCTGTCCAGCTGGGGACAGAAGTTCCTGGAAGTCCTGGGCCCCGGGATTTTGTCTCTGGTTCCGTGCTCGTCACTGTAGCTGCGTGCTGGGAGGAGTGAGGTCACGCGTTTGTCCTCCTGATCTCATGTGCCGTGCAGGGTAGCTGTGCTGCTGGCTGGGGATAGCAAAACAACAAGTGAGGTCAGTTTTGTAAGCAGTGCTTTGTCAGTTCCCTTTTTCCCCGAAGTTTGTCCCCAGCATTCTTTTGGAACTCCTTCTGTGGAGTCGGTGCCGGCTGGTTTTCAGAGCAGCAGCATCTCGTTTGCTGGGGTTTGGTGCTCTGCTGAGCTGGGGAACTCAGAGCAGGGCAAAAATCCTGTCCTGGGTGCTTCCCTCGCCACGTGCCCATCCCTGTGCCCATTGCTGTGCCCATTGCTGTGCCCATCCCCATGTCCATCCCCCTGTCCATCCCCATGTCCATCCCCGTGTCCATCCCCGTGCCCATCCCTGTGCCCATTGTTGTGCCCATCCCTGTCCCATCCCCGTGTCCATCCCTGTTCCCCATGCCCATCCCCATGTCCATCCCCGTGCCCATCCCTGTGCCCATCCCTGTTCCCTGTACCCTTCCCTGTGCCATCCCTGTGCCCATCCCCATGCCCATCCCTATGCCCATCCCTGTGCCCATCCCTGTTCCCCATGCCCATCCCCGTGCCCCGTCCTTGTGTCCATCCCTGTGCCCATTGTTGTGCCCATCCCTGTGCCATCCCCGTGCCCATCCCTATGCCCATCCCTGTTCCCCATGCCCATCCCCATGTCCATCCCCGTGCCCATCCCTGTGCCCATCCCTGTTCCCTGTGCCATCCCCATGCCCATCCCCACGCCCATCCCCATGCCCATCCCCGTGCCCATCCCCGTGCCCATCTCTGTTCCCTGTGCCCATCCCTGTGCCATCCCTGTACCCATCCCTGTGCCCATCCCTGTGCCATCCCTGTGCCCACCCCTGTTCCCTGTACCCATCCCTGTGCCATCCCCGTGCCCATCCCTGTGCCCATCCCTGTTCCCTGTGCCATCCCCATGCCCATCCCCGTGCCCATCCCCGTTCCCCATGCCCTGCCAGGCCTGGGCACAGGGTGGCTGCTGAGGGCACGAGGAGGGGCTCAGCTGCAGCAGCCTGCTGGGTGGCAGTGCCCTGGGGAGGCAGGTGAGTGCTGTCCCCCCGAGCTCCGTGTGTGTTCCATGAGCTCTGGGGGGGCTCAGCGGATCCGTGGGCTGGGGAATGCCCTGTGCAGGGAGGGCAGCTGGCATCCCGAGCAGGCAGAGCCCTGGGCCCTGCCCTTGTCCCGGCTGTGCCAGCTGAGATCATCTGATGTGCCCTGGCTGGGAGCTGTTCCCAGAGCCGTGCCAGCGCTGGGAGCTGGGCAGGGGGTGAATCAGCCTCGTGTGCCCTGGCACCGGGCACGGGGCAGAGCTGCAGCTTGTGCAGCCTTGGCCCTGCCCAAGGCTCTGTGCCTTCCTCTGCCTCCTCTGCCTCCTGGATGGGGTTGCATTCCCAGCAGGCAGAAACAAACAGCAGGCTGACCCCTTTCATAATGTTTATTTTAACCTTCTGCCCAGAAGTGGGCACAGTTTTACATGAGGAAAACTGCTGAGCCCTGGCGGAGAATGGGTTTAAATTACTCAATTTGAAATATGTGAGATGCCCTTTGGCACTGCCCATGGGGGCCAGGACAGCGTTTGCCACCTGGCCAAGTGGTGGCTTTGTGCCCAGTGCCCTGAGAAACGTCCCACAGCCCAGCATTTCCCTTCCTCCTGTGCAGCATCACCTCGTGTGCTCTTGGTGGTGGGATGCTGAGCTGGGGCCGGGGTGTTGGGGCTGCTCTGAGTGCCCACAGCTGCAGGTGTGGGCAGTGCCACACAGCACCCAGCTCCACGTGGGAGGAATTGTCCAACAGCTGTGTTTGGAAATGCTGGGGTTTTACCCTGGTGCTTGGTGTGCTTCAGTGCAGTCTCAGTAGTCTGTGTTTGTCTTTCAAAAGCCATCAGGATTCCCCCTGGTTTTTGCACCTTGACAATGGGCTGTTCCCTCTTTCCACTCAGGGTTTCCCAGGATGATTGTGAGGGAACATTGTATAATCCTCCCTAAGGTCTAAGGGAGAGAGAATGGAAAAGTGATCAGCTTTGGAGGAGTTGTTGTTTCATAACCAAATCTTACTCGTAACTCCCACACCAGTTTGTCTCTGTGTAGATTATAATGCTGTATAGGTAAAGGTGACACATTATTAACAAAAATTAACACTGCAGAGAGATTGTGCACTCATTGCATGGAGTTACTTTGCTTGTCTTTCTCCTACAAAATGAAAACCGTGGAAAATCATAAATCTGTCTTACACTCTTCAGAATTAGTGTGTTCTTCATTTCCCACTGAAAACTAATTCTGCAATATTCACAATAACCAGCAGTAAGAGCACAGATGAGCAAGATTGCTGTGTCAGATGAGATATTAGATAAAAGCAGTTCCTGTCTTGATGCAGGGCTTCATTGAAATAGGAAAAAAAAATACAAAAACATAATGTTTGTTATTCTGATTCCAAGATTTGCCTTTGCTTGTCAACATGACTTTCCATTTATGGTTAGAAACAAGTTTATTACAGTACAGAGATAATGAAGTTTAATTGCAGTGCTGGTCATTGCTTCAGGAACGTAGATGGGCACAAGAATAAAGTCACTTTAAAAACTGAGGAGTTACAGGAAGATAACTCCTAAATATATAAATATGCATTAAATCAGGCACACTTCTCAAAGGCATTGAAAGAATTAGAGAAATCCCAGCTCCAGTGTGGCACTCCATCATGTTTTCCTGGGAAGATGAGAGGGGAGCTCGGACTGGGCTTGATTTGTGTGTCACGTTGGTGCTGGGCCTGCTGAGAGCAGAGCGTGCTGCTGAGTCCTTGGTGCAGCAGGCTCTGGACTCAGGATGTCACAGGGCTCCTCCTGCCCCCAGGGCCAGTTTATCTGTGCCACCAAGGCTGTCACCTCAGGGGCAAGCTGGGCAGTGGAGCCTCCTCTGCTGTGCCATGGCTCACGTGCAGCTCCTCACCTGCAGCGTGCAAAAACAGAGCGTGCAGATAGCCAGGCACTCACTAATTCCTGTGCTTTTATTCCAGGCAGAGGATGAATCTCCCATGTATGTATGAACAATGCAAACACATGCTCATGGTGGCCCGAGAGCTGTCCCGGCTCCAAGTCTCCTACGAGGAGTATCTGTGCATGAAGACGTTGCTTCTCCTCTCTACAAGTAGGTGAACAGCTCAGTACAGAGCTTTTTTGCTTCTGCAGAGGTGTGTGGTGGATTTGCAGTAGATTCTGTGAGGTGGATTTATACAATATGCTACGTGCTGGTTTTAGCTTTAGGTAGGATGTGCTGGAGTTAAGCAAGTCACAGCGTAGTAAATTCTGGCTGTACTGCATGAAAGTTCAAAGTGCAGTGTCAAAGATAGTCCTTTTAGAATAGGCAGAAATAAACCAACCTAGTATAAGTGATTTTGTGTAAATACCTTTTGCAGTGTTGTTTTTCCCTCCTGTTGACCCAGTGATTTTGGTCTCCCCTGTTCTGTGGGGCTGGAGCTCCCTGAGGGTCTGAGCTCAGCCCAGGCTCAGCTGCAGTCCAGAGACTCCCAGAGCAAAGGGAGAGAGAGAGAAACAGAGTGTGAGTGTGTGTGAGTGTGCAGGGGTGGGTGTGAGCCGGGCACCTCGCTGCAGCACAGCCTCTGTGTCCTGGGAAATCCCATCCCGTGCCATCCCACGCTCACAGGATCCCCAGGGAGCTGCTCAGGCAGGGGCTGGCACGTTCCTGCTCCTGCTTGGCACCAGGGCTTTGGTTCAGAGCACTGACAGAGGTGCCAACGTGTTTGAAAGGCAGCAGCAGAGCAAGTGAAGATTTGTCAACAGACTTTGGTACTTGTGCACCATCCTCATCAGGTGCCTTGGCTTGGAAGGGACCTGAAATGTGATGAGAAGTAAATATTATTAAGTTTATTACACTGAAGGTGTAAACATTCCTTATCTTTAACGTTTCCAGTGAATAATAGCATTGATTCTCATACAGAAAGGAGAATTTGTTCACCTTGGCCTCTTTCTGGATAGGAGCAGGAGGGTTGGGAAGCCCAGCACTGCTCCCATGCCAGGGCAGGGGGTGATGGGTGTGGGCAGTGTGAGGGTGCCATGGCCAGTGCCCCCCGTGCCCCAGCAGCCTGGCAGTGCCCAGCACTGCCTCGCTGCCAAGCCCAGAGCTGGGACAAGGGCTCTTTTCAGAGGAAACTTTCAGCCTCTCATGGCCGTGGGCTTTGCAGGAACTTAAAACTTCCCTGAAACTGCAGATTTCAAACAGTTCCTGTTTGATTCTGAAATCTCTCCCAAAAATTCCTCAAGTGTTTCGGGTGCAGTGTAGGCCAGCTTTCCTCACAGGAGCTGGAAATTTCCACGGAGAAATTTCCATGGCAGAAGTGGTGAGGGGGCAGCAGTGGCAGGACTCAGCCCCCCCAGCACGGGGCTGGGCAGGGGCTGGCAGTGCCCCCAGGGGCCTCTCCTCTCCATTCCCAGGGGGACACAATTCATCTTCATTTTGCTAAGTGCATACGTTGTGTGAGTGGTACATCGGGGAGCTTCTGCAGTTCAGTAGCTGAAATTTCTATAGCTCTTTGACAATTTGAGTTTGTTTATTGTGTTTCTGTGTTAAGTTTTCCAAGAGAAGAGGAGGAGGAGGAGTAAAGCAGGAATCCCACACAGGTCTAGACTTGCAGCTCACACACAGACATAGCTCAGAGACCTTCTCCATGTGAAGCATTGAAACAGTTGACAGGTTTCATCTCTGTGTGGGCAAGACAGATAAGAGACTTCATTCCAGAATCTCTCAGATGCTGACAGTGCAGGGAAGGCTGGATTTCCTAAGGCAGGGAATGTGCTCCGTGGCCTCTGCCCTCCTGTCGTGCTTTGGGTCACCTTTGTCTCAGCTCTTTCTCTTCTGTGTCTTCAACTCTTTCACTTCCCTGAGGTGATCAGAGCCCTCACAGGAAGCACCTTAAGGACCTCTGGAGTCCCTGTGCTGCATTAGTCCAGGCTGGTCCTTGGCCTGGGGAAGGATCATCCCCACAGGAGGAGAGAGGCACAGGCACTTCACCTGGGTTTGGATCCCCAGCTCCTCACCTGCCCAGCCCTGTCTGGATGTCCCCTCCCTGTCCCAAACAAGCTGTGTCCATGCCCAGTTTCCCATGGCTGGTGCAGTCTGTTTCTTCAGTCTGTCATGCCTTGCCTGGACCCGTTACTTGATCCATGTCAGGAGGCTCAGGACCAGATGATCTTTCAAGATCCTTTCCAAGCCAAGCCATCCTGTGATCCTGCCCTTGCTCTTCCCTGGGCACACGGAATTTTTAAGGAACCTTCCTAATGTCCCATTTCCCCAGGGCTGGAGGACACAGGAGCTCCATCTCTGGTGCTTCTCCATCAAGCTGCTTCCAGGGCTGGGTGTTGTTGCCTCCATGGTCCAGTTCCCTTCCTGCTGTTTTTTGGTGGAATACCTTTGGAGGTTTTTTTTTTCATTTTCCAGCAAGCCTGTGCTTTGTGTCTAAAGCTGGTCACTTTGACAGCTGGTCACTGTCCTGTCCTGCTTTCTCCTTGTCTCTCTGCTGTCATTTCAGTCAGTCCAAGTCCTTTTTCTTTTGCTCATTTTCACAGAATCACGGAATGGTTTGGGTTGGAAGACACCTTAAAGCTCATCTTATTCCAACCTGGCCTTAAACACTTCCAGGGATCCAGGGGCAGCCACAGCTGCTCTGGGCACCCTGTGCCAGGGCCTGCCCACCCTCACAGGGAATAATTCCATATTTTTCCCTAAACTTCCCTTCTTGCTCCTTGTCCTGTCTGCAGCCCCTGATGAAGATTCCCTCTCCGTGTAACTAATGTAAGAAAACTAAATCATGTCCCAGTTGAGTTTGGCAGTGTTCTAAAGGCTGGTGTCCGTGTTGCAGTTCCCAAGGAGGGCCTGAAGAGCCAGTCCCTGTTTGAGGAGATCCGCATGACGTACATCAAGGAGCTGGGCAAGGCCATCGTCAAGAGGGAAGGGAACTCCAGCCAGAACTGGCAGCGATTTTATCAACTGACTAAACTGCTGGACTCTATGCATGATGTAAGTCCTGACAGGAATGCTGCGGGAATTCCAGAGAAATACGTTTGGGGCGGGGACAGCGAGCTCCTCCTGCTCTTTTTATTTAAAGGGAGAATGTCGGGGAGGAGGAGGAGGAGGAGGAGGAGGCCGAGCTCCTCTGCTGTCTCACGAAAGGCAAATTGAGAGCCTTGACCATAGTCCTCTCAGGCTGCCTCTGCAGTGCAATCCACAGCAATTAATTGTATAATTAATCTCATTTTCAGTCTCCGTAGTTCTTAAAAATTACGTTGCTGTAAAAAGGAGGAGCTCAGGAGCTGTAACTGACTTCGCAGTAGAAGCAGAAATGTGGTATTTAAACCAGTCTTATCTCAGAGCCCAAGAAGTAAAGAGTTTATGGAATAGCTTGAAATTCCATTAAAACAATGCCTCAGCAGTATGTGTGGTGTTAGCAGTGATCTAATTTTGAAGGAATTTCCAATTCAGACCATCTCCTTTGGCAGTTTAATTCTAATTACACATGTAGCACAAAGCAGTGTTTAAGACAAGGGTAACTTTGAGACCTCAAAATTACTGTTTTTTTCTTGTAACTGTACCAAGCACCTGGAAAGATCTCACTTAGCTTACCCATGTGTGTGTTATTTATCTGCTGGAATGGGAATTGGTTCCGAATCTCCTCAGTGTTTGTGAAGCCTTGCACAGTCTGTCTGCTTGGTTTATATCAGAGTGCCATTGACAGTAATTAATGAACTAAATGAGGATTCCTGTGCACGTCTTGCCTGAGCCCCGTCCTGTGGGCAGGAGCTGGGAGGAGGGAGGGGGATGTTCTCTGAACGTCTTCATCTGCAAGTAATTCTTTGTCTTGTCACTCGTAGGTGGTTGAAAATCTTCTGAGCTTTTGCTTCCAGACATTTTTGGATAAATCCATGAGTATTGAGTTCCCAGAAATGTTGGCAGAAATCATCAGCAATCAGATACCAAAATATTCCAATGGAAATATCAAGAAGCTCTTGTTTCATCAGAAGTGACTGCCTTAACACAAAGGGTTGCCTTAAGAAACCGTCACACGATAGCTTTGTTTTGTAAAGAGAAAACCTACAGAACTTGTTCCTTTTGTCCTCGCAGGTGTTTCTTTTGTAATTATGCACTACATGTGGTTTACAGAGGGCCAAGAGTTAGGCTGGAGAAGCAGCGGATTTCTCGCGTTGGGGAAAGGATTGGGGAGAAAGGAAAGGAAAAGAAATCGTGGTTTTGGCAGAAATTTTCTCTCTCCCCTCGTGCACCATCCCTGGATGCATCAAACCACCAGTGACAAGCTCTGAGGCTGTTACGAACATTCTGCTAATTAATTAATTAATTGCTGCAGTTGGCTGGAGACAATTTTTTAGGCTTTTTTTTTTTTATTTTAGTAAAGTGTTTTGGATTTTTTTTTTTTTTTAAAGTTAAGGTAGTATTTTGGTTTATGCATGTAACCTGAAGAAAGTTTACAAGTGTATATCAGAAAAGGGAAGTTGTGCCTTTTATAGCTATTACTGTCTGGTTTTAGCAATTTCCTTTATATACCGTGAACTCGGCTTGTTCATTTTTTCTTACATAATTTTTTTGTAATACTTCAAGATGCCTATTGTACAGCTGGTTTTTTAAGGTGGGGCAGCTCGTAGCTTTCCTAAATGACCTCTAGACAGTAAATACTCAAGTAGATTCATGTGAAACTGGGTTGGGCTTTTCTAACCTAATGCTTTCAACCGGCAAAGTGGCCATAAAAATTGGGTTTTTTCTAAGGGCCCGGGTGGGTGGGAGAAGACTCTCAAATCTCATTTCAGTAGATCCAGATGAAACAAATCCTTTTGGTACATTGCAAAAGTGTTGGATATGCATATTCATAGAAAATTAACCCAGTCCTAACTGGATGTAAATGAGCAGGTTATTTTATATATCGAAAAAAAAAAAAAAAAAAAGAAGCCTGATTTTTGCATATGATGCAATCAGCCATAACGCAAAGAGTCACGGGCTGCTTTGATGCCAAGAAGATCAGTCCTGACTGCCCATCAGGAAATTTTCAGGAAAATATGCATAGCTTCAGAAAAGTTTACTTCTGTGTGGAGAAACTCCGTTTTCTATACACTTAAAGCTGCCATCACGGAAATATTTGCGGCGAGCCCACGGACAGGGGAGGAACGGCTGGGGCTGTTCTCCCGCAGGAGTCCAGGATCCTCCTCCCCGGGGACTTGTCCGTGCAGCTGGGACTGGATCTCCCAGCTCTGAACTCACCTGGCTAGAGACCCGATTCCGCATCTCCACCCTTCACCGACTGCTCCATCCTCTTTCCTGGAGAGCAGGAGAGCTCCGCTACCGAGTTCGTGGTCTTAGAGTTGTCCGTCAAACTTTCTGTCTTTGTAAGGCTGCAGCCCTTCACATTTGAATTCCTGGCGTGCCATAAATTCCCATAGGCCTTGTGGATTTCTCCTTGTTGCCATTGATGAGGATGTTTTCGACATTTAGAAGCTGTAGTAGCCTTTTCTACGTGCACCTTAACGATTTTCTGTATCTCAAAACTGAAATATTTACTACGCCACTCTAAAATTTGATTTTTACTCGAAGTGGCCAGATCGTTTGTGTAATAGAAATGAGAAAGATCGTCTGAGAAAATACAAAACCTAATATATTTTTATATTTAGTTATAGTTTCAAATATGTATAATCGGTATATTCGCTGATCCAAGAAAAAAAGGGAAGGGCTACTGCAGCTTTAAAAGCAATTTATTAAATGATTGTAAAATAGCTTGTATAGTGTATAATAAGGATGATTTTTAGATGACAGATTGCTTTATCATGATACATGTAATTATATTTTTTGTAGGGGTCACAGATACGCTGAGTGGAAACCGTGGCGCGTGGTTTGGCCGGAGGCAGCGCCGCGGCTGCCGGTGTTGGTGTCCAAAGAAGTGCTCTGTTCCGAGGGGAAACCTGTGCTCCTGGGTGTTTGTGGGGTTGGGTTGTGTTCATTGAATCACTGTGTACAATTCCCGTTGGGTTTGGGGGGGATACTCCTATCTGTATGCTCGGGAGCCGCTCCCGAGGCACGGCTGAACCAGACCCCGCTGCAGAAACTGTCACAGCTCTGACAGCAGGAACAGCTTAGAAATTGGGCAATAATCCACATCCAGGTGCCAGCAATATGTAAATACAGAGCGTGGGGTGTTCACAGCACATTTCTACATTGAGCAGACCTTGGTTTCCAGCTGAAATAGGAAACTCAATTCTCATCCTTTCTTAAAGCTCTTTTTGAATGTTATACCTATTAAAAAAAAGATCCTATATTCAGTACTTTGGAGTAAAATAGCATCTTTAATAAAAGAAAATAATCACTCTCTTCTTTGATCTGTAAGGAATATGTACATTTTGTAATAGGTAAAGGTCAGGATTTTAATTACAACTTCCAGCCCAAGTCGTTGGGAATCCTCCGCGCCCGTTTGCGATACAGATAGGAGTTTGTTCTGGTGGGGTTGGGGGGTCCTGGGGTAGGGGAAACCTGCTCTTTCTTTGCAGAATGTTTTATAAACTTGCATCCCCAGAGCCTGGGGACAGCGTGTGCGGGTCGGGGTGCAGGGACCCCAGATTGTCATTTTTGCCAGCAAAAGCAACTGCAGTGAACTCCAGCGGCTGGTGGGGTCGGGGGTTGGAACTGGATGAGCTTTAAGATCCCTTCCAACCCAAATGCTGGGGTTCTTTGATTCCCGCGTGAGAGAACCGGTCACATAAGAGGAGAGGCTCTCTGCCCCTTGTGTCTGTTTGCCTGTATCTTCATTTCTAGTCTCTGGATTTAAGGAAAAACAGAGGAAACTGTGATGTTCGAGGAAGAGTCGTCCTGTACGTGCTGTTCAGTTCAAACTCACCAGTGAGACTCCGTAGCGCTGTAGCCAGCAGTGAGCCGTCCGTGTCCCGTTATCCGTGGTCCGTGTGGCAGTGGGGAGTCCCTGCACTCTGGATAAAGCAGGGAGAACTCGGCCTTGGCCCTTCAGTGCCTTATCACAAAGTGCACGGGTCCGCCGGCGCGGCGGGGGCAGCTCAGGACTCGCAATGGCCTTAGGGGGGACACGGGGGCGGGGGGCTGGGGACCGGTGCCAATCGATGCCGAAAGGCGACCTCGCCGTTTCCACGGGAAAAGGTCGGGAAGGAGGAAGTGCCTGGATGAACGCGGGCCGTGGGGGACACCCACGGCCGAACTCCAGACGGGGAGGACTTCAGGGACGTGGCTTAGAGTGAGGTTTTATAGAGATTGTATTCTTATATCCCTGCAAGCGTTCGAGGCTGCTGGGACGGGGCTGGGAGCAGCCTGGGCTGCTGGAAGGTGGGGGAACAGATGAGCTGTGGGGTCCCTTCCCACCCAGTCCAGGCTGGTCGCAGACCAGGCACGCTCTGCCCCATCCCAGCGTGCAGCCAGGGCTTGCTGAGCCATCCATGTCTCATAGGAACCAAATTTTCCATGGAGGTCGAGAGGCCTCGTGTCCGAGGGAAGGCTGGGAGTGTTGGGAACACCCCACCTCCAACCCCCTGCCCACAGCAGAGGCAGCGATGGGTCATTACTCTATTTTGTATATTAAACAAAAAGATATATACTGGGGACAAATCCTATATCATACCAGTGTATGGCATTATTAAAAAAAAAAAAAATCATTATTTTTATCACAGCAATTTTAAACAGCATTAAAAAGAAATTAAACCAGTGACTCCTGTTTAAAAATAAAAGTTGTAGTTTTTTATTCATGCTGAATAATTCTGTAGTAACAAGTCTGTAGTTTTCACCTACTCAGTGAAATGTTGGACTGTAAAAGCTTGTGTGGAATTGTTGAACATTTATTTTTTCATTTAAATTTGCTGTTCTGGTAATACAAAGCCACACATCTGTACAGAAGTTGCAGTAAATGTGAGCCATTTACAGCAATGCCGAATAATGGACAGAAACCATATAATAAAATTCTGCTTTTTTCATTAAATGGCTCCAAAATGCTTCTGTGGAGTTTTTGTTGTGGTCTGGGAGAGGGTTGGGTCTGACATGGCAGGGGAGGGACTCTGTGAGTTTATGGTCCCAACCCCAATCCCTCTTTAATTCTATGATGTTAAGTGTATTTTGCCACTGCCGTGGTTGCCAAGGGTCTGATACTCATCAGAACGTGATAAAAGCTCCCTCCCAAGGCAGGTGCCAGCTGCCATTAGTGATGGAGGGAAATAAAACTCGCTGAGGAGCCTCGGGGCTCGCGGGCGTGGGCTGGGACAGAGCCCTGGGCAGGGAGGGCTGCCCTGGCTCCTGTGCAGGGACAGAACCGAGCCCAGGAAAGAGGGAAAAGGACTTGGCAGATCAGCAGGGCTGAGAGGAGCCTCTGTGGCCATCTGTGAGGATGCTGCTCTGGGGTTCAGGTCCCAGCCTGGAGCAGAAGATGCTGCCGTGGAGCTCCTTCCCTGCCTTGCTGGAGGTTTTGACGTTTCCAGCCCCTCCAACCGCCGCGGTTTTCCCCCAGCACAGCTCAGCCTTCCCCCCGAGCCACAGGGCAAGCCTGCTGTAATAAAATCTCATTTAACTGCAGCAGAAAAGGCCGAGTTCCCAGCAGGGAACCATTTCTTTGAATTGTTTGCAATTAAAACAAAGCTTACATAAATTTCCCTTCGGTAATTCCCAAGCTGGATGGCTGCGGAGGGGGTCAGAGGCAAGGCAGGGATGGGATTTACGATAACCACGTTTATTCAGGCTGCAGTTATGGAAAGATGCTTCAAGGAGAGCCATCAGCCACTCAGATAAAGAGCTGCTCAGAGCCTCACGGGCTCCAGCCTCGTGGTGAGTGCATCAAGTCCTCAGTGTGGTCACATCCCACCCAAAATCCCCTTTGTCCCGTTCCATTTACAAAAGCACCGATACCAGAAGCATCTGTGGCCAGGATTCAATTCCCTGTGGGGTTTGTGCCCCTTCCCTCTGCACCCTGCCCTGCTCCACGGCCCTGGGGGTGGGCTGGGACACGGGCTGCCCTCCCTCACCTGCTGCTCTTTGCTGTCTTGGGCTCCATCCTCAGCTTCCAAGGAATTCGGATGAAGCCCAGCATGGGATTGCAATTCATGATTTCTGCTGTGTTCACATCACCCCGGCCAAATGATGGCATTTCAGACTGGTTAGGGAAAGATGCCATTAAATGCCATTTTTACAGCTCTGACATTTGGGATTGGAGCTTTTGAGTCGGTGTTTGTGCCCGGGATGGTCCCCAGGGGGCTGGATTGTCCCTGGTTTGTCCCCTCTGCAGCGAGCTCTGGGCACACGGAGCTGTTCCGTGTCAGGCACAGATCCTGGGCTTTTACAGAAGAAAAGACTCCTTGGCTCTAGATTACTGCTTATCCCAAAGGGGCTCCCAGATGCTCTCAGTGCTCTTGCCAAGCTCCTGCCAGGGTCCAGCAAGTTTGGTGCATTTCCTTAGCAGGGTTACTGATAACTTCAATTATTGGTGATCCTGAAAATACATTATATAAATATATATAAATAAATAATTTTTTAAAAATATATGTAATATAATATAATATAATATAATATAATATAATATAATATATATAATATATATTATATATTATATATAAAATATGTATAAATATAATATATATATTATATATATATAAATAAATATAAATAATATATAGTACATGGACATTTCAAAATAAAAAAAGTGTAAATATTGGACTTGTCAAAGTCTGGCTGGAGGAGCAGCACCATCAGAAGGAGTGCACTGATGTCCAGTGCCTCAGCCCATGGGTCAGCTGATAAAATCCAACCTGGAGGAGGGGGGTGGCAGTAAATAGCCTTATCCAACCCATCACAGGCCTGGCACAGCTCCAGAGCATAATGAAGGATATTCTCTGAGGTCACAACAGGGAACCTTAGGTTAAAAAAATAACAGCTAAGTGGAATACTTCTAATTACGGGATCTGTTGATTTGAGATCAAACCACATTAAAAGGCTGGGGCAAAACTGCTGAGGCAGCGCCAGATGTGGGCACTAATTGTGCCCCTGATGTCAGAGAAGGGGGTGACACTTCCTGCTGGGAAAGGGGACCTGGTGTCCCCAAGGAGCAGAGCATGGAGGGGAAATGATCTCCAGGAGCTGCATCCCTGAGGAGCAAACAGGGGGACAGGCAGTGACAGGGGCAGGGGGCTGCTCCTGCCACCCTGTCACCCTGGGCTCCTGGCCTGGCCCCAGCACAGCCCATCTGGGCTCCTGCAAGGACAAATCCAGAATTGAAAGCCAGCATTTTTAATTCCTCATTTCTCTCCTACCCTTTTCCTTTTCACCCTTTCTGGCTCGCAGGCAGAGTTCCTCCAGCTGGCTGCACCGAGCCGCACGTGTTCCTCCCCCAAACAAACACGGCGCTGGCCTGCCAGCCCCAAACACAGCAACTGCTAAAAATAATTGTAAAAAAATCCACCCAGGCCAGCCCAGCCCTTGGCGAGTCCCAGGGAGCCACGGGACGTGGCTCTCACACCCTCCCCTCCTGCAGCCCCTGCCTGGGGCCACGACAGGTCGGGGGTCCCTGCTGGGGTCCCGGGGGGCTCCTGTGCCCCTCGGCCGCTGCTCACTGCTGGCTTTGCTGAGCATAATGGGGCTGAAACAGCTCAAAGCTGTCGGGCTAAATATATCCCCGTTGCTGGGGAAATAAATAATAAACAGCAGCGTGATGGGGATGTCATTGGTTCTGCTCGGGCCGGGCTGCAGCACTCCGGGTACCACACAGGGCAGCAAAACTCAGCAAAAACTGGGCAAAAGCAACAACAACAGTGGCTGAAAAAAAAAAAAATATCCCAGCCAAACCCAAACGTGGCAAAAAATAACCAGCAGTAAAGCAGAGGGAAAAGCAGCACGTGCCTCTCCCAGGCTCAGAAATATTAATGATGATGGCTGCAGCAAAATTAATGAGCTTTAAAAAGGAACAGAGCATCTCCAGGATCTCTGGAGTGGGAAAGGGAGCACAGCTGGGCACGGGGCAGGCAGGGCTGTCCCACCCGTGTCCCCATCCATGGGCCAGCAGAGGTGGCACTGTCCCAGCCCGGTGTCACCGAGGTGTCACCGAGGTGTCACTGCAATGCCACCGGCGGCTGCGCTGGCCGAGGTGCCCAGGGCAGAACGAGATTGTTTGCTCAGGGGCTGGGGCAGCCCTGGGAAAAGCTCCTAGCTGGCTGCCAGGACAGCAGGGACACGGTGCCATCGGCTGGGAATGAGCTCTTACCTCTGTGTGACCCCGGAGAGGGGCTTTGGACAAGGCACGGAGGGACAGGACACAGGGAACGGCTCCCCCTGCCAGGGGGCAGGGATGGATGGGGGATTGGGCAGGAATCCTTCCCTAGGAGGGTGGGCAGGCCCTGGCCCAGGTGCCCAGAGCAGCTGGGGCTGCCCCTGGATCCCTGGCAGTGCCCCAGGCCAGGCTGGACAGGGCTGGGAGCACCTGGGACAGTGGGAGGTGTCCCAGCCATGGCAGGGTGGCACTGGAAGGGATTTAAGCCCTTTCCAGCCCTTTCCAGCCAGGGAGATGCTCACCCCCCGTGGTGCCTTCACTGCCAGCCACGTTCAGCCCATCTGGGGCTCATTCCCGGAGCTCTCCCATCCCCTGTCCCTCCTGCTCTGCTCTTCACCCACAGCTGGCTGTGAGCAAAAGCTCTGAGCAACCTGCAGATGTTTAATTATCTGATTGCTGGGGCAGGGCAGGCCTGGGGGAGCAGCTGATGGGGGGCTCCCAGAGGGATGGGGACACAGAAATCCCCCTGTGGAGATGGGACTGCTCCAACTCCCCCAGTCCCAGCTGCAGACCCTGCTCTGCCATCCCCACCTAATCCAGGCCAGGCTGGTCTCCGGGGCACCCGGCTCCTGCAGACTTTTTCCCTTCCTGCGTGCGTCAGTGAGTTTAGAGCCCAGGTGTGATTTTCTAGACCCTTTTGTCTGAGGTTTAGAAGCAGAATAAGCTTCATTAGCAGAAGGGAGGATTTACAATAAGTAATAGGTAGGTGCTACCTTGTGAGCTGTCAGCCTCGTGCTAAATTACCTGCAAACAATCAGCTCCTCACCCAGAGAACAGAGCTTTAAACAGCTATTTCTCTAAAAACCTTTGCTTTTAATCGTTATTCCCCCAAAGCTAAAAATCTGAATTAGCAAATGTACAAACTATAACTGCTTTGAGGTTTCTGGTTCGTTAGGAGTATTAAACCACCACACACTCACTAACACATCCCTCCAGCCTGGGGCTGTGGCTCTGTGATTTCTGGCTCTCAGGTGATTTCCCCTTCAGCTGCCCCAGGTCCCTCCCTGTGCTCCACTGGTGCCATGAACCAGGGCTGTGGCCTCTTCTCCAGGACACCAGGGACAGGGCAGGAGATGGCCTGCAGCATCCCAGCCAACCCCAGCCCAACTGCAAACCAAACCCAACCCACACCCAACCCAACCCAACTAATCCAACAACCCAACTAATCCAACAACCCAACTAATCCAACAACCCAACCCACTCCCAGCCCAAACCCAAATCCAGACATATCCAAACACCAAACCCAGCCCAACCAACACCAAACCCATCCCAACACCAAACCCAACCCAACACCCAACCCAACCCAACTAATCCAACAACCCAACTAATCCAACAACCCAACCCACTCCCAGCCCAAACCCAAATCCAGCCATATCCAAACGCCAAACCCAGCCCAACACCAAACCCAGCCCAACCTAATGTCAAACCCAGCCCAACGCCAAACCCAGCCCAACCAACACCAAACCCATCCCAACACCAAACCCAGCCCAACCTAATGTCAAACCCAGCCCAACGCCAAACCCAGCCCAACCAACAACAAACCCATCCCAACACCAAACCCAGCCCAACACTAAATCCAACCCAATGCCAAACCCATCCCAACACCAAGCCCATCCCAGTTAATCCAGCTGCCACCAAGCCCAACCCAAACTCACGGCACGTCTGTGGAACATTGTCCACTGACGTGAAACAGGGCAGGGCTGCACCACGAGACCCTTCTGGGGTCAGCTCCCACAGCCATCACTGCACCATCTCTTTTTTTTGATTGACCAGGGGCCTCGGGAGAGGCTCTGCCCACTGGCAGTGTCACCACCCAGCTTTCTTTTCATTTTTACTGATGAGTTTAATATTAACCATCAAATGCTGTGTCAGGCTGGTTTAAAAAAATATTTCCTACCTTTAATTTCTCTTGGAATAAACCAGTGTTTACTACAGTACTAAAGCTGGCCCAAAATGGGAACATTTAGTAAGCGTTCCAGACAAGTTTTTCTTTTTGGAAAATTTTAATTTAAAAAAAAATATTCCACTGGCTCTCCTGTAAGAGCAATAACTTCTGCCTCAGTTTGATTTCCTTTCCTCCAGGAGACATCTCGTAAATACATGTGTGTGGGACTTTTGTTCCCAGAAACTCTCTAGGTAGCACATCCAAGAGCTCCCAAGTGCCTCTGAAAAGGAATTTACTCTGGTCTCAGAGTACCTGGAGCATCCAAGGAGCCGAAGGGGGACCCTGCATGGAAAGGTTTTGTGGGGACAGGGTGGGAGCAGCCTGGTGCTGCTGCTCACACAGCATTGCTAAGCAGGTCACCAGACACCCTGTCCCCAAATAATGCCCAAATAACGGGGGCTCTTGGCAGGTTTGCAGTCCCCATCCCTCCCCAGCACCCCAGGAAGGCAGGAGGGAGCACAGGACAGTCACAAACACAAACGGTGCTGACAGAGGAAGTATTAAGGGTTTTTTTAAATCCTTTCCATCAGCCCTCCCCAGCCCTGTCCCAGCCCCAGGAGGGGCTCTCACACGGCCCCAGAGCGATGCTGGGGCTGGATAAAGCCTGGCCTCAGCCTAAGCCAAGGCTGGATGCAGCCCAGCCCCTTCTGATGCCAGGGCTGGATAAAGCCTGGCCTCATCCTGGCCTCAGGAAAGCCAAGAAATAGCACAAAAGTTGGCTATAAAATCCAAGGATGGAGATGAACCAGCAGCGTGCTGGGGGAACTCCGGATTTTATCCCTACAAACCCTGGCCCTCTGCACCCAACAGCTCAGAGCAGTGTGGGGACCTCCCCCCTGCCCAAACCAAACCAGCCTGTGAGGGGCCCAGAGCCTCCCCAAGGGGTCAGGGTGCTGTGGAGAGGGGGTGATCCCATGGGAATGAGCTGTGCCACCCACCCTGGAAAGCAGGAAGAAAAATTATTGCCTTTTTCCTCTTTTTTTTCCCCAAGACAAAAGCCCAGGAAGTTTAATTACTGAGGACAAAAACGTGAAGAGGGCTGAAATTTCAGCTCCCTTCCCTCTAAATGACACCAGGGAGGGAAGGAAGCAGCAGCTCCAGGCTGGGGACCGGGGG
The DNA here is from genome assembly GCF_017590055.1 of Onychostruthus taczanowskii. NCBI lineage: Eukaryota > Metazoa > Chordata > Aves > Passeriformes > Passeridae > Onychostruthus > Onychostruthus taczanowskii. The sequence goes on from NW_024498573.1 coordinate 868,753, forward strand.
CTTTGGAGCCTCTTGGTGACCAGCTTCACATGTCCTTTGCTTCTCTCCTTACAGCTCTTCTAAAAATATCAAATATAGATCTTTTCCTCATAATATTTTAAGATACTCTATTTATACATTAATCCTTTCAAAAATAAAAAGTGACACATAGAGCAATTCAGTCACTCAGAGTCTTTAAAACTGTTACAAAAAGCCACGACATCCATCCCCAGTGCCACGGCCTGGGGGCTGAGACTTTCTTTTTATAAAATATGATTCCAGCTCTCAAAATCCCGGCTCTGCAGCCAAACAGGGCTCTCCCCCCACCCTCCCCCTTCAGAACAGGCTGCAAGCACAAGGGCTCTGCCTGCCCTGCCCAGCCCTGTGGTGTGTCCATGGAGGCAGGAGCAGGGCTGGGCAGCCCGAGCGCTCCTCCCTGGCTCTCCACAGCCCCGTCCTGGCCACACCGACAGCAAACGGCCCTCGAGGATGGAAATAATTCACCTGGCACAACCAGCACTGCACACACGTGGCACGGACCAGGCTGCAAGCAAGGGGAGGCCTGGGGAACAAGGCTGGAGAGAGGCAGAGGCAGCTCCAGCAGGGCCTGGGCGCCGGTGGGAGCACGGATGTGTCTGTATCTGTACAGTGGGATTTGGGAAGGGCAGGTACCAAACAACAGCACTGGGGTTTGCCGGGGGCTGCAGCAGGAGGGCAGCACGGGCTGCTCACCTCCACAGAGCGGGGGCTGCCCGCAAAACCCAAATCCCGGAGATAAAAAAAGAAGAGTCTGAGAGGTTTGGTCCAAAGCATCCTCTCTCCACGGAGCAGGTGCCCGCTGGGCCCCGGGCCCTGCAGAGCCCAGCCGGGGCTCGCTCTCGCCCGCAAGAGCCGGCGCTGCGGTGCCACGGGGAGGGGACAGCGGCCAGGGCCACCACGGGGCTCAGCCCCCAGCCCTTGCCCTGCACCTCGGGGTGCTCCCTGGCAGCACCGAGAGCTGCGCTGGGGCAGGGGAGCGCAGGGAGCACAGCACTCTCCTGGGTGGGACCCTGCTGGCCTGGGCTCCGTGCCAGCCGGGGAATGTCCCCCTGCAGGGAACCCCCCGGGCACTCCCAGCCTTCAGCTCGGCCCCTCGGAGCACTTGGCTGTCCCTTGGCTGGTTTTCCATCGCTGGGATGTGGGCTGGAAGCACCCCCACCTCGGGGCTGGGGGAGTCTCTCCGTGTCCCCAGGAGCATCCCCCGCAGCCCAGCAGGAGGAGAGGCCACGTCCGACGCGCACAAACGTCCAGCAGCGGGCACAGGGGTGTCCCCAGCCCGGTCACACGGTGGCAGAGGGCACAGGGGCCTGCAGGACTGGCCATGGATACCATGGAATGCTCAGCAGTGGCTCTGTGCACCCCACAGTCATAGGAACTCCACGTAGTTCTCGGGGATCAGTCCTGTCTTGCCGTTGAGGGTCCCCTCCAGCCAGCCGGGCTCCTGGGATGGGTGAACTGCAGAGACAGAAGGGCAGGTCACACCTTAACCTGGGCTCATTTTTAAGAAAGGAAACTAACAGAGTTAAAGGTGATCTTCAAGGTCCCTTCTGAGCCAAACCATTCCATGATTCTGTGAACACACAAGGGGCTCAGGCTCTGTCCCTGCCTGCTCCCCGTGGCACTCCTTGGCCTTTCCTTCCCCAGCTGAGCTGCAGGCTCCAAATACTCCCTGGGGCTGCCGGGCTGAGGGAAGTGAAGCATTTGGGATACAAACAGGGGCTCAAAACTTCCTCTGGATTTGAGCTAAGATTTCTTGGAAGTTGGAGAGAGCATGGTTAGCTCCATCACAGGGAAACTGCACATCCCGCCTTGGCCCGGGCCCAGGCTGGGAGGGAAATTGCATTAGGGAACAATCCCAGAGGGAAAGCAAACCCTGCAACCTGACTGTGTGCAACCAGAAACCTGATCAGTCCTCAAAAGCCTTTCTTTATTCAATCAGCTCCCAAAAAATTTGCTGATTTTGCAGGAGGCAGGCCAGGGTTACGCCTGCAGGCAGAAGAACATCCCCCCTCCCACAAGGATGGTGGGAAGCTCCAGAGCTCCTGCAGCTCCCGGGGCTCCTGTGGCTCTGCAGGTCTGGCCTCAGCCCCTCACTCGTGTCTGGTCAGTGGAACTGCAGCTCTCAAGGTGCCACTGTGCCCACGTGGGTGCTGCTCCCAGCGGGCAGCAGCAGCCCCAAACCCCAGCTGGATCAGCCACGTGCAGCCTCACAGAAACTCAACCCTGGCTCCAAGTATTGCCAAGACCCCTTTGCTTCGCTGGGGTTTGTAAAGGCCCTCGATCACAGCAAGGCTCCCCAAGCCAGGCTGGTCCTGCCTCACATCCCCCAGCCAACGTGAACCCCGGCTGTGCTGCCGAGTGACTGGAACACGCTGTGTACTTTTTCCCTTGAATAATCCATTGATTTTTATCAGCAAACATAATGTATTTAATTCAAACTTGTTCCCCTCCTGGCTGCTCTGATTCCCACGGGCCCTCAGAGGGGAGACCATGTTTATTTATAAGATGACTATGGAGCTGCTTCGGAGAAGGATTGTCTTTAATTCACATGTATTCATTCTCCTCCCCTTTCTGCTGTACTCGCCTCTATATCCCAGGGCAAAAACAGTGCATGTGGTAGCAGCTTCCCAAATGACAATGCTTAACATTTAAAAGCCAAGAATGACTTGGAAAGTAGTAAAAAGTCTTTTCCTTGCACTGGGATTATGACTAAGCCAGGGCTGCTCAGCTCCGTGGGGCACAAACTCCTGGTGCAGGAAACACCAAACCCGTGCTCATTAGCGTGGTCTGAGCCAGCAAAGCCCACCTGCTGCAGCTCCCAGATCCACAGGGAAAATGCACACGTGGCTTTCCCCACCTCCTGCACAAACCATTGCAGCAGCTCCCCGGAGCATTGCTGGTGCCGCTGTCCGGGATCGGATCCTGCACAGAACAGCTCCGGGAACGGCCAGCGCCGGGCAGGCACAGCCCAGCAGGGCCTGCCCTGGGCTCACAGGAGGGGACAGGGACAGGGACAGGGACAGGGACAGGGACAGGCTGCAGCACGCGGGCCCTGGCTGGGGAGCAGCACTCACCGTTGTCGAACACGGTGCCGGCCGTGAAGGAGAGCTCGGAGTCGTGCTCGGCTTTGCAGGCGTAGAGAGCGCGGGCCTTGCGCAGAGGGGAGCTGCAAGAGAGGGCACGGGCACCGTGGGCACGGGGACACACACACCACAGGCACAGGGCACTGTGGGCACGGGGACACACACACACCGTGGGCACGGGGACAGCCACACACCACGGGCACAGGGCACTGTGGGCACGGGGACAGCCACACACCTCGGGCACAGGGCACCGTGGGCATGGGGACAGCCACACACCACGGGCACAGGGACACACACACACACACTGTGGGCACAGGAACACACACACCATGGGCAGGGGACACACACAGAGTGGGCACAGGGCACCGTGGGCACAGGGACACACACATACCGGGGGCACAGGGCACCGTGGGCACAGGGACACACACACACCATGGGCACAGGGCACCGTGGGCACGGGGACACACACACTGTGGGCAGGGGACACGGGCACCGTGGGCACAGGGACACACACACACCACAGGCACAGGGACACACACCCCATGGGCACAGGGACACACACACCATGGGCACAGGGCACCGTGGGCACGGGGACACACACACCACAGGCACAGGGACACACACCCCATGGGCACAGGGACACACACACCGTGGGCACAAGACAACACACACACTGTGGGCACAGGGACACACACACACCGTGGGCAGGGGACACACACACCATGGGCACAGGGACACACACACTATGGGCACAGGGACACACACACACACCGTGGGCACAAGGACACACAGACACCGTGGGCACAGGGACACACACACACCACAGGCACAGGGACACACACCCCATGGGCACAGGGACACACACACCATGGGCACAGGGACACACACACTACCATGGGGAGGGGACACACACACACCGTGGGCACAAGGACACACAGACACCGTGGGCACAGGGACACACACACACCATGGGCACAGGGACACACATACCATGGGGAGGGGACACACACACACCGTGGGCACAAGGACACACAGACACCGTGGGCACAGGGACACACACACACACCACAGCCCTCACAGTGCCACTCTGCTGGGCTGCTGCTCTGCTGGCACCTCAGCTCCCCTGCCCTGGGGGAGGGAGACCAGCAGAGGCTGAAGGCTCTCAAGGATGAGCCACGTTCCACCCCAGTGCAAATCCCATTTGGAGCCCAGCTGGACTGGAGCCCACACTGGTGCCCAAACAGCACCAGCCCAAGCCAGGGGTCCCCTCATCTCCTTTAGGCTGGAATGTTCTGTATCTGGGGTGCCACCACTGACCAGAGGCTGGCACAGAGCAAAGGTGGCAGCAGGTGCTGGCAGTGACCCTCTGCCCTGGCCCCTCTGCCAAACCCATCCAAGTGCAGCTGCAGCCACAAGGAGAATTTCACAAGGAAGAATTAGCACTTGGGGAAGGTTATTTCTAAACAGAAAGACAAGCAGGTCCATGAAGAATTTGTTGCACTTCTTTAGAGCCTGTACCAGAAGGTAAAAAAGATTTAAAAGCCATTAGATTTTGCTGGAAGTGTCAGCGTGCCCACGCTGCAGGGGAGGGAATCGGAGCAGGGAGAGGCAGGAATGGAGCAAACTGCTGGCAGAGAGCAGAAAATGAGGGACCTCAGGGCTCTTCAGGCACAGCACAGGCACACAGAGCTGCCCCTGCACCTAGAATCCCCAGCCATCCTCCCCAGCTTTGGGCTGGAGCAGGGCTGGTGGAAAGCTGGGACACTGCCAGGCCGCAGTGACACTGACAGTGCCAGTGCCAGTGCCAGTGCCAGCCCAGCCAGGCCCTGGCCATTCGAGCAGCCAGACACATCCAGCACTGCTGCTCAGCTGTGACATGGCCAAGGGAAGTGATGAGTGCCCCTGGGAGCTGCTGGGGTGGGGAACAAGGTGTCACCGTTCTCAGATCAGTGGTTTTACCAATTTTTCTCTTTTTGAGGACTTGAAGTTCCCCTGAGTTCCTTGGGTGAGCCAAGGGAAGCAGCAAGGCTTCATGGCAAGAGCAGCTCTCCTTCACACCAAACCCCAAGCTCAGGAGCTGGGAATGGCTTTGGCTTTGCTGCAAAGAGAGCCCCAAAATGAGATCTCTCTTCTGCAAATTCCAGCTCCCTGACACGAGCAGCTCCCAAACACTTAAAAACCAGGATGGGCAAACAATCCTCCCACTCCAGAGGGTCCTTCACTGCCGGGAGGCACCACTCATGTGGAGTGCTTGAGACCATCAGGTGGAAAACAGAAGGAATTTCCAGGCCCACGGTGCACTCAGGGCACGACGGCATCGCTGGTGCCAAGGGCACGGGACCCCGGGCAGTGCCTGCTCTGTGCCAGGCACCCCAGGGCACAGGGGGACCCCACGGGGCTGGCACACAGCTCAGCCTCACCCACTGCTCCCAGACTTGCTGGGAATCCTGCCCTGGTTCATCTGCAGCTTCCAGGAAGGGTTTGCCCCAGCAATGCCCAAGGACCTTTAGCCTGGGAGCAGCCCGTGCTACCCCGTGCCCGTCACCCTCCTGGGATCCCAGACGAGGCCGTGGCCAGAAAACCAGGGCTGGCAGAGCTTTCCAGAGGCCCTTTACTCCTTGCAGTACTCTTCTTACCTGTTGCAGAGCAAAGCCAGCGCAGCACTGAGCTGAGCTGAGCCCGGCAGTGACACCGAGCACAGCTCCTGCTCCCCTCACCTGGGGCTGCAGGGTGTCCCAAGGGGCTCTCCCGGGGCAGGGGCCTTTGGAAGCTCCCCTCTTGCTGAGTGCAGGCAGCTGCGTTGGGAGGGTTCAAGCAGGATGCCAAGGGAAAGGGAAGTGAAGTGGGGGGGAAACTGGGGAAATTCAACAGAAATAGCAAAAGCAACAGAAAGCCAAGCGAATTGTGCAACAGACCTGATGGGGGATGAGTCGCTGGACGTAGAGGAGGTGGGCATAGGACTTGATGGCGCAGAGAACATGGGCCAGGACGGTGACAGGGGTGACGTTGGGCTTGGATTCTGAGGGCTGCAAGACATAACCAGAGACCTTATCAACGTGCAAGCACAGCAACAAACAGCAACCCAGAGACACACAGACGGCAGCCGACGACAGCGAGCGCCTTGGGAATATCCCGAGCGTGAGACACAGAATGGAGTGCCAAGACCTTGGGAAGTGTTTCAAGGCTGGGTCTGCGTTTGTCTGGACAACAAGAGCTGGATCTTCCAGTTAAACCCCACTGCATTGCCCCGAGCTGGCACCCCGTGCCACTTACCTGCCTGTGCTTCCCCAGAGCTCCCAGAAAGAGCTGCTGGAATTCTGCATCTTAATGGTGCCTGCGAGCAGCCTCCACCCCCTCTGTCTGTCACTTGTGGTGCTCGTACACTCAGTGGATAAAAATGTCATTGATTTTGTTTTCCATGTTTTACTTCCCTTTCCCCCCTCGTGCTGATTCCTGAAGCCACAGCTGTCAACTGGAGCTGAATCGAGTTACTGAACTGGTAATTGCACACAGAAGTTTTTGGGTCCTTCCAGACTCTTTGATTCAGGTCATTCTCAAGTTCACCAAAAAGCAATTATTGTACCAAAATACCAGTTGGATGCATTTAATGCTTCTCTGCTTAGCACTCATTGGTATTCCCTATCCAATTCAGATTAGAAACTCCATCCCTGATAAAACACCAGAAATCTCTCTCCACACTGCAAATGCCTCTGTAAAAACAAGAAGTTTTGTAAAAGCATCATGACTGATATTTTCTCTTTGAGAGAAGAACAGTACCACTGATCACACAGGTCTGTGATGAGGTGGGGACAGGGCACAACCCCCAGGATGTCCCTCTCCCTCAGCTGGGGCCTCCTGGGGTAGAGGGAAGGGATTCAGGGAATGGTGGCTCCAGAACACGTGGAGAACCTCAGCCCTGCAGGAGCTCAGAACAACGTTTAACCTTCCCAGTGTCCTCTGGCTGCCACCACAGGGGGATATTTATGACATGGATGCTTTCCCCTTGGAAATTGGACCATCTCTGCTTAGGGCCAAACTCTTGGCTGGACTCCTTGCAGAAGCTGTGTCACTGGATTCAACAGACACTGATTAATTCCCTCTGAAATTACAGGCAACACCTTTATTGTGTCAGAAGATTACACACACAGAGAAATGGATACAGCAGTGAGTGCAGCATGACTTCACCAGAGGCTGGAAAACAGGGAATGCTGTCAGGCAGTCATTCAAGATCCTCAGAATGTTCTGCTAATAATCATCACTATGTAAAAACAATCCGTTAGCATTTCTATCACCAAAACTTTTGAAAAATGAGTTTTCCTTGGTCTTAACCAAACCTGACAACCATTTAGCATTTCTATCACCAAAACTGTCCATCTTTTGAAAAATGAGTTTTCCTTGGTCTTAGCCAAACCTGACAACCATTGGTACTTACCAGATACTCCTTCTATTCCCACCCCAAACAGGAGGTGCTACCAAGGTCACCAAGTCATCCCAAACTGCCAAAATTAACCCTTTAAGCACCAGTTCTTTCAAAGAGACGGCCTAGCAATTCCCTTCTCCAAGAGGAGCCTGGCCAAGGTGGGACTTGGAGGGGCAATGACCTGGTGACCAAAATGTGGCTGAGCCTGTCCTGCTGAGAGTGGCCACCAACACCCACCAGCCCTCCCAGCACTGGGCTGTAAGCTCGAGGTGAAAGAGGCCATGGCACTGGTGTGCCAGCCTGGGATGGGCACTGGGACATGGCACTGGTGTGCCAGCCTGGGATGGGCACTGGGACATGGCACTGGTGTGCCAGCCTGGGATGGGCACTGGGACATGGCACTGGTGTGCCAGCCTGGGATGGGCACTGGGACATGGCACTGGTGTGCCAGCCTGGGATGGGCACTGGGACATGGCACTGGTGTGCCAGCCTGGGATGGGCACTGGGACATGGCACTGGTGTGCCAGCCTGGGATGGGCACTGGGACATGGCACTGGTGTGCCAGCCTGGGATGGGCACTGGGACATGGCACTGGTGTGCCAGCCTGGGATGGGCACTGGGACATGGCACTGGTGTGTCAGCATGGGATGGGCACCATGTCTGCCACCAGCCCTGGTCCTCTCCAGTGCACAAAGGAAGGAAAATCCAGTGACACAGGGCTCCAGGACTGGAAATTGCTACTGCACTTTCTGAGATGAAGTCATGGCAGAAGAATGCAGCTCTCATTTCTCCTCAAGGCGCTGTCATCGCTCCAGAACCGCGCGCCCGCTCCGCTCCTGACAGCGGGGAATGCCAGCAGGATCTCAGAGTTACCAGGGAAAAAAGCCTGAAAGAACCAACACTGGGGCCAGCCTCTGCCTAAGAAGTCACCCCTAATTTGGAGCAGGGTTTTGGTGCCTTTGGATCCTTGGTGTCACACTCTGTGCCCAGCGAACGCACGGAGAGAGCGGCTCACTGATTGCAGCGCGAGCACTGGGGTGTGCAGAGCACCCCGTGCCCCTCAGGGGCTCACAGAGGAGATGAACACGGTCCTACGGTGACTGAGCTGCTCTGCAAGTCCTTCCAGAACACTTCCTCAAGAAGAGCCCATGGACAGCTCAGGACTCACCTGAGCTGCTCCCCAGCACCGACAGACCCTGGGGTATGATGGGTATGAAGGGTTCACCTCCCTCCCATGAAATACAGGTATTTATTTCCAAGCTGCTGCTTGAGTTTCACCTTCCTGAGCTTATGTGACTGCCAGACCCAAGTCCTGCCTTGCTGGAGATGTCAGTGCACATGAGGGAACGGGCTATCCCGAGGTCTCTGGTGTTTTGAGAACAGTTTTCTTGTAGGATCCAATTTCCTTTGTTTCTCACAAATAGAGCAGAGATGGTGAGAGGCTGCGGGGAAGTTCTGGCAGCTGCCTGCAGGCAGCAAATGTCAGCTGGACTTTTTTTCCTTCTTCTTACTCAGGAGGGCTTTGCGAGGGGCTCTTCCTGTTGGGTGCACAGTGGAAACAAAACAGAGAAAAGTGCTAAGAACCAAAACCATCAGAAGCAGGAAACAAAGAAGTGGCTCAAATTAGAGTCTTCCAAGGTGAGAGTGGACCTGTCCCCAGCAGAAGCAGCTGGGGGAACTCCACAAGTCCATAGCCCAAGGCATCCTGAGGCTCTTGCCCTTCCTGCCGGTCCGACTGCGCCTCGGAAGCAGAGGCTGTGATCCCACAGGGAGGGAGCACTGCTGGGCACGGGCACTGAGCCACAGCACCTGCAGGGGCACCTGCACCTTCCACTCCATGTGTCCCTCTGGCAATCCCACTCTTCCAGCCAACGCAGTACTTGGAAATGAATTGAGGAGCTAAATCCTCCTCCCTGCTTCCCGAGCTGGCCGTACACGCCGCCTTTCCCATGCAGATGTTTAGTTTGCTGCCCAAACACGTGAAAAAAAAAAAAGCAGCAACTCTTGTTTCAAGACTCTGCTGGAGTTGCTGGAGATAAAAAAAAAAATTTTTGTGCTCCTCCTAACCTGCCTCTTTCATTCCTGCTCCTCCACCTGGCTGCCTGGGCGCTCCTCAGCGGCTCAGAGCCCCGGGCATGTGCAGCTCTCAGAGCCCCTCGCAGCAGGGCTCCACACAGCTCCTGCTGCTTTGATCTCCTGGCCGAGAGGACATCGGTTCCACTTCAAACATGTTTACGACTTGTTTATTTTTGTGGGACTCGGGGCTATTTCTGCCACAGAACATCTCAGAGCTACGGACGGGCAGAGCCCACTGATGCATTCCAGCCCTTTCATGAAATCACCTCAAGAATAAACAACAATATTCCCGTTCTGACATGATCAGTACCTGACTGCAGAAAAATACATCAAGGACCACCCAGCCCTTTGCTCCCTGATCTATTCCCATAGAACAAAGCTGCAGAACATAAGGTTCTCCTCAAAGGTAACAAGAAAAAAGAAAATTACAGCTTTATGTAATGCCAGAGCACTTCAGCTCTGCTGAAAAAAGGACAAGACTGCAGCTCACCAGCAGCCATGGCTCTGGTGCCTAAATGAAATGGGAGGCAGCCTGGGTTTGGGAAGCTCATGGAGCTCGAGCAGTGCAGCAGGTCCTAGCAAAGCTTGCAGTGATGGATGGGCTCTAGGAAGCAGCTCCTGGGCACTGGCAGCACCACCCCAGACCTGACCACCAGTCTGGCAGGGCTCTTCCTGCTTGGTACTTTAATGCAAGAAAAATGATGTTAAACTCTCTGCAGCGTTAGTCTCTCAGGAGTAATGTTGCTGCATGCTTGTTTGGGTGGAAAAAAATTAAAGAAATTTAAAGAAATAAGCAGCTGGAATGGCCTGTGGTCAGCATCACTTGACCAAACTGGTCCAAAAAATCTCAAATTCTTCAGGACAGACCTTCCCCACATCTCCATTTACCAGTTCCCCATCTCCATCAGCACAGATTTCAGGATCTTCTTTCCAACAACACGGACGTGTCCCTCTGTAATCCTGATGACACCCAGCACATGGGCTTGTCTTGTCACTTTGCTGCTTGGCTGATTTCCCATGTGTGGGAATATTTCCCTGCTTTAGTCATTTCATAAGCCATCCAAAAGCTTTTCCACTGGAGTTAGAGAGAGCCCAGGATGGGCTGTGGCTGTGGGGAGGAGAGCTGGAGCTGCTGTCCCACATTCCCATTTCCAGGCGCAGATGGATGGTGCTCCGTGGTGCAGAGGGAGGAGGTGACAGGTACAGAATTCTGGCACGGAGCTCAGAGCCTGCTGCTAGAGCTGGAGACAGCGAGGGAGCAAGCAGAGAGTCAGCAATGGAAGAGTTCTCAGCAGAGCAAGCGCTGCAGGAAGGAAGCTGCAGGAGCAGCCTGGGGCCAGCACAGGTGTCCTCGTGCCAGGTGAGCTCCAGGTGATGGGACATCCTGACATCTTAACAGGGAACAGCACTTCAGTAACAGTTTGTTTGAACCAGAGAATTACCAGTACCACCAGCAAGCTTCAGATCCAGCAGTGAGTGCTCCCACACAGTCCCAGCTCTGGGACAGGCAGGGGAGATGGGGCAGGGCAGGGAATGGAGGCAGCCACAGCTCCCAGCCTGGACAGGACCTGGAGCCACACAATGGCCTGGGGCTGGAAGGGACCTTAAACCCATCCAGTGCCACCCCAACCTGCCACTGTCCCAGGCTGCTCCCAGCCCTGTCCAACCTTGGGCACTGCCAGGGATCCAGGGGCAGCCCCAGCTGCTCTGGGCACCTGTGCCAGGGCCTGCCCACCCTCACAGGGAAGGATTTCTTCCCAGTATCTCACTCCACCTTTTGCTCAGCAGCTGCATTTTCTGCTCCATCAATACCCCCTCCCTCTTCCTCTCTGCCCAAAATGCTCTCAGCAGACTCAAAATCAGGCTGGAAGGTTTTATGTTGAACCGAGCGCTTTCAAACTGTGTTAAAGCTCTTAATTATTAATAGAAAAGTTGTAATGTGGCAGCAGGGAGCCACAGCAGCAGTTTAGGAGGGAAGTGTTGGTAAATCAGGAGCCAGTGTCTTAGTCATGGCTTCTCCATCGTGCCACAGCTTCTAACATGAGATAATGCTGCAAGGCTGGGTGCATTAGTCACCAACAAATTCTGTTTGCAATTAAGCAGAACTCAACAGCCCTCCAGAAATCTCACTCCTCTCTGGCATTCAAGGCACTGCAATCTTACATCCCCCTGAAAAGAAAACTCTCCCATCTGCCACCCCAACAACCATATGGGATCCTTGGAAAATGAAGGAAATTAAAGTCCCCGTGGGATCACAGCTCCCAGCTCAGCTGGGGGGGTTTGGGAGGATCAAATATTTGAGCCAAACACATCCTGTGCCCCCGGCAGCCCCACGGTGCTGCTGAGCTGCCTCTGCCAGCCAGGAGCAGCTCAGCCCGAGCTGTGTGCTTGAGGGTGACCTCCTTTTGGCAACTCAGAGCTGCAGGAAGCTCAGGGACACAGAAGGACGCTGTCCTTGCTGCCAGCCACTGCCACCTGGCCCGGGTGACAGCCCTGAGCCCTGAGCAAGGCTCTGGTGGTCCAGCCCTGCAGCACCCACCCCGTGCTGCCCCAGCACCCTGGCAGCCTGCCTCTGGGTGCAAACTGAGGGCACCTGCTCCTTATTTGCCCAGGCTGAGCCCTCCTCTGGCTGGCAGAGCTGCAGGAGGCAGGAGGGACGCCCCGATGGCCCCAGGCAGGCGAGGGGGGATGCCCTGCTCTGCCCCACAGAAAACAGTGGAAAACAGTGCTCTGCACCTCCCAAGGAGGGCACAGACATCAGGATGGCAGCAGCAACTCCCCCAGGAGCTGGCACTGTCAGCTCTCCAAAGGCAGAGAGGCTCCTTTCACTCTTTTAGCTGTTTCTGGAAATGACCAGAACAGTTATTCCCCACCGTAAAAAAACTCATTCCTGGCTAAGGAATATTCCCAGCATAACTTGACAGGAGGCCACTTCCAGGCTCAGATCCTAACAGAAAACAAAGACAGTTCCTCTGAGCCTCATTAGCACCACGGGCTCAAACTCTCATTTTTCAGTGTGTAAATCTCCTCCCTGCACGAGGAGCCAACACTGCCCACGGAGAGCACACGCAGTGGGAAAAACAATGGGGATTGCTTGGGCCTGAGAAGGTGATTTAGGAATAATGGGTGAGTAAAGGCACTGCATAATCATTTTCTGCATTTTCTTGTTTTCTCTGATTTTGTTTTGTCCATTTGGCCTGGTGCTGCCTTGCTCTGCAGCATTCTGCAAACACCAGTTGCAAGAGCAGATCAGAGCATTTCACTGCAAACCCCGCAGACCACAACACTGAAAAAATCCAACTTGATCATATTTATCAAAAGAAAGGCCGTGTTAGTTCTGTTCTTCCTTTTTCCATCTTTTTTTTCACTTAAAACCACCGCACTTGGTAATAACATTTTTGCTTCAGCAGCTCTAACCAGCAAACCTCTCCTCCTGCAGTCGCACAGCTGGGAGCTGGGAGCACCACAACCCTCCCAGTTTACTGGCCCAGCCTCAATTTCTCTCTCTGCCATCAAGCTGGACATGTAGCCTTGGAGAACCCTTCCCAGTAATCAAATACAGCAAACACTAATACATTCAATTGACTTTTTCTGGTTGAGTATTTTTCCACTTCTTTTTCCGTGTGCTTTCCCAAACCTCCCTGTGCTGCACCCACTGCTGTGCTGCCCACCCAGCACTTCCAACCCAACCTCCTGCTCAAGCAGGGGTGGAAGGGACCTTAAAGATCAACCAACCAACACCTTCCACTGTCCCAGGCTGCTCCAAGCCTCATCCAGCCTGGCCTTGGCACTGCCAGGGATCCAGGGGCAGCCACATCTGCTCTGGGCACCCTGTGCCAGGGTCTCACACCCTCCCAGGGAAGGATTTCTTCCCAATATCCCATTCATCCCTGCCCTCTGGCAGTGGGAGCCATTCCCACTGTCACTCCAGAGCTTTGTCCAAAGTCCTTCTCCAGTTCTCCTTCCACAGCTGCTGGCACTCAGGTTTTTCCAAGTGCTGGTGCACCAACACCAAAAGATGGATTTGTGCTTCTTTGTTCCAGCAGTTCCCTTCCCAGAGCCCAGCCAGGACTCCCTCCCTGAGGATCCTCACTCCCAGGCACAGTGCCAGCACCTGGGGACAGGCAGGGCACTGGTGACAGCTCTGGGGCTGCTGACAATGTCCCAGCTTAGCACTGCCCTGTCACCAGAGTCTGCACAGCAGCCGGGGGATTGGGTTACCCCCAGGTGAGGGGAAAGCAGAGGCCTCACAGATCCAGCTAATTGAGGAGATTAATTAGGCACACGGATCTCCTTTCAGAGGAGACACGATGTCTTTGTGAGCAGCAGCCCCGCTCTGCTCGCTCCCCTGGGGGAACTGTCAGCCTTTTGCTGGGCAGTGGGATGGTGAGGGAGGGGTGGTCCCCACCTGAACCCTGCTCACGTCCCCTGTGCCACCCCAGCTCCTTCCAGGGCTGGCAGCTGGAGCTGCTGGGCCACGGGGGATGCTTTCAGCACTCCCAGCACTGTGTGGTGGGGCTGGAGCCCAGCACTGCCTCAGAAACGCTGCCAGAGCTGTCAAAAGACCTTCACAAGGGACAGTCTGGGCCACGTCCCTGGTCCTGAGTTTGATCCCCCTGCAAAAAGAGGAAGCAAAGAATGCACTTGGCCGTTTCTCTACTATATTTCACCTGAGGTGACATTTATAGTGGCAGGAAGACCTAATGTACCATCATTCTGCTTTCAGCAGGCTCAATGGAAGGCTTGGCTGGGCTCACACTTGAGATCCTGCCCAAAGGAAACTCGGACACTGAGTGAGCAATGGGGCTGGGAGCGAGCTGCACGTGGGGGCTGAGCAGGCTGGGACCCCAAAATGAAAGGGGGGAAGGCAGGCAGGGGAGGAGGAAGAGAAAAAAGAGAGGCCTGGCCAGCAGGATGATGATCCTGAGCTCCACACAGCAGCTCAGCACACAGAGTGCCTGTGACTGCCCCAGGAAGGCTTTGGCTCCTGCATCCATCCCCCCACAGTGACTGGGATGGATTTCAAATCCTGCTCCATTTGAAAGTAAAATTTCCATTAGCCAATATTTGTCTGAGGCAGTTTCTTTGAAGAGGATGCTGCTATGCAGCCATCTCCACACTAATTACAGGAATTAGGAAAGCAAGTGCAAGATCTCTTTTTTTTTCCAAGGCTTTCCAGAAAGCTGCCTCTTAAGCATCATGTGCTGCTGAAGTTTAAGGTGCATTTTTAGAACTCTTGCAAGGAAATCTAAATTAATTCATCTTGTGAGAAGCACCCTTAGATGTTGCCAGAGCATCACCCAACTAGAACAGCGCTCTTCAAAGGCAGAAACATCTGAGGAGTCTCCTGAGGGGCAGCACTGGGAAAAGCTGGGGATGGTGGGAGTCAGGCTGCAGGAGCACAGAGCCTCCGAGGAGGCCCTTCATCTGTCCATCTGTCTGTCCACCTGTCTGTCCATCTGCAGCCCCTCGCACCCCCCTGTGCCACCAGAGCCCAGAGGAGCCCAGAGGAGGCCAGGCAGAGGATTGAGAGCCAGCCCAGCTCGTTCCTGCTGCCTCAGCAGAGGGCTCAGCCTGACAAATCAGCTCTGTGAGCCGGGGGGAAATGCTCTGATACTGGCTCACACGGGCTGCCACAGGGCTGCAGGCTCCTTTCATGAGAATATTTGGCTTCACTTTCAAGTTCAATTTGTGGAAAGTTTCTAGACCGAGAGCTGACTGAGAAGTGAAGGAGCTAAAGCCCTGCAGAGCTGTTGTGCCAAACTCCAGGGTCTGTGGAAAGCCCACACAGCAGGAAAACACAGCCCACCTTTTCCCCTGCCAGCACACAGACATGTGGGGCAGGCAGGACCCCACTGCTGGGGGCTCCTCTTACCCAAACAGCCTGAAACATCCCACCTCAAAGGGAATCCACCCCCTCCCTCTGCCCTCCCCAAAGCGAGAGTTGCTCCTGCATTGCTCCTTCCCACACAGCCTGAAACCCTCCTGGAAGGACACAGATGCTCAGAAAAGAAACCCTGGGTTACTGAAGCACCACAAGGGAAGGAATTCATGGCATCATCAAGGTTGGAAAAGACCTCCAAGATCATAAAGTTCAACCTTCTGTATGGAATCTGTACACATACATATATATATAGAGAGGTAGATATAAATTTAAAGATTATATGGCCATCAGCAACCAAGCCTCAAGTATATTTATCTGTGGAGTCTACTGAGTTTGCTGCTTGTGTTTTCCATGAGCCAGGTTTAAGGACATTTGCCAGAGCCCTGAATCACTCTGGTTTATGGAGCTTTCTCACCACAGGCATGATCTAGGACTCCCAAGCTAAAACTGCTCTAAAAGAAACAAACACAGAGACACCCTCACAACAGTCTGCACCAAAAAAAATAAATAAGTCACAAGATAGTTTGAAAGTTATGTCATCTGGAATCAGCCAAGCAGCAGACTGGGAGTTTTAGGAGCTTTTCTCAAGTCAGAGGACTGGGAGATAGGTGGGTTCTGTTCTAGCCTGGCAGCAATCTCTGCTGCTCCTGAGCACAAACCAACCCAGCCTGAAGCACAGAAGATGCAAACCCTGAGCAGCCACACGAGGAGGTATTGAGGGGAGGGGAGGTGAAATAATTCAGTACCCTGACCCTGCCTGGAAAGCAACATTTCAGCCAGCAAAAGCCTGGCTTGGGGATCAGGGTTGGGGCCACCCAGGGCACCTCTTGCACCAGCTCCAGCCATCCCACTGTGCTGGAACCACAGACACTGGGTGCAAAACCCCCTGTCCCAGCCTGGGACCACAGCTGGGAACCAGTCTGCTCCTCTTAAAGAGCCATGTGGATGAGGCTGCTCTGGAGCTGCTCTGATTACAAGATTTTACCTAATCCCCCAAAAATGCCATTTATTGTTTGGCAGCCCTACGATCCGCCCCTCGGGGCTGGCCTTGGCCATCCGAACCCAGATTAGGCAGAAGAGCAGAGTTTTGGGGTCTGGGCTGAGCTCTGAGTGGCTGCAGGGAGCAGATGGAGGGAAACACTTTCCCCCAGCCCCAGTTTCCAGCTGGGCTCCCTGCAGTCACCCAGGGGTGCCCAGCGCACACGGGGCGCTCGGGGGCCAGCTCCCCGAGGAAGGGCAGCAGGGGACACGGCAGCAGAGGGTCCCCAGGGAGCCCCAGCCCTGCTCTGCTGGCCCCAACACGCCTCTCCCAGCTCTTGGCTTGCTCCAGGGCCGCGGTGGCTCCCGGCCAGGCGGCCACAATGCAGTGGAAGGAAGAAGAAACAGCTTTGTTTTGCCCAAAGCCTCGCCATTAATCAAGTTCCTATTTCCTCGCAGCTCCACGCTCCCCACCCCAGGCAGCTCCCAGCCATGGCACAGCCCCTGTGCCAGCACAGCGTTTGCCTGGCAATTTCACCCCAACACAGAACCAGAAAATGGAATTCATGAGAAATAGAAATGTCTTTGCTGCAGCGAGAAGCACTCAGGGCCCTCGGGGTCCAGAGGAAGCCGGGAGCCTCTGGAGCAGGCTGGCAGCTCCATCCCTGCCACACCACCCTCAGGACCCCCCTGGGCACCAACTCTCCCACCCAGGAGCAACACACAGAATCCCAGAGTCATTTAGGCTGGAAATGACCTGCAAGAGCACCAAGTCCAAGCTGTGCCCCATCCCCACCTTGTCCCCAGAGCCCCGAGTGCCACCTCCAGCCCTTCCTGGGACACTCCAGGGATGGGCACTCCAACCCTCCCTGGGCAGTTCCAGTGCCTGAGCACCCTTTCCATGGGGAAATTCCTCCTGACTTGGATCCCTCTGAGCACAAGTCACTGTTTTTATAGTGACACACAGCAAAACAAAACACCAGTGCATTTTCCTGGCCTTTTTCCAAATTAAAGTGGGGCTGAATATCAGGGTGGGAGGAGAACGGGTGAGAATCCAGGCTCCTCAGGGACAGGAGCAGCTGATTTATGAGTAAATTTCTTAAACAGAAGTCCCAGAGATGCCATTTCAGAGGGACATTCCCAAAGTGGCTGCCGGGAAGGCAGGATGAGGGTGGGACCAGATCCTGCGCCTCTGCACCTCTAATTGCCATTATTCTTCAGGAATATAAACAACAGGAGCCACGGAGCAGAGAGCCATGAAAGCTCAGCAGAACAAGGGCCTGGGAGCACAGGGACAGGAACTGCAGGTCAGGCAGGTTAAGGACTCATTTCTGGCTCCCCACAGCCCCTGTGCTGAGGACAGATGGGCAGGCACAGCCTGGGCTCTCCTGCAGCTCTGCCCAGCTCCCCAGGACAGGCAGCAGCAGCAGCTAAAGGTCTGTGTGCTTCACCTCACGTGCTTTTGCCTTCCTGTGTCCCAGATGATAACTGCCAAAGGTACCTGCATTCTTAAGAGACCATTTTCCCAAAGAAATCCTACCCTCTCCTGTTTGATCCATTGCCCTATCCCTGGAAGTGTCCAAGGGCAGGCTGGGCAGGGCTTGGAGCAAACTGGGACAGTGGAAGGTGTCCCTGCCCGTGGGATGAAGGAGCTTGAAGGTCATTCCAAGGCAAAGCAGTGCTTCCATGACTCTGGGATGCTGCCCTTGGATTTGGGATGGTGAGGGCCTTCAGGAGCAGAGCAATGGGAGGAAGATGCAGCATCACCCCAGTCCCACGGCTCTGGTCTGCTGTCCCCTGTCCCCCTGCCCCACAGCTCCCTCCCAGCCGCTTGGAGAAGTCCCTGACAGAGAAAGTTATAGCTGAAATTTCTCTCATTTTCAGGCATGGAAAGAGAAATGTTCAATTTTAACTGGGATGCCTAATGAAGATTTATTTATGTGGGAATAACCACTCTTCCTTGGAGCAACTGGGTTATTTTTTCATGACACTAGACCTTAGATCTGCTCCTCATTTCTTTCCATACCCACAGAGGGCAAGAAATAGCCATACTTGGTCAGTGAGAAAATGAAATTAAATGCAAATAGACATGTACTGACTAAATCTGAGTTTCCCAAGGTTATTATTTCTCTAAATGCCAAGTCCCTAGGGTGAGGGAGGGGCAGCACCAGCCTGGGCCAGGGCTGGCAGTGTGGGGTCTCAGCCTGGCCCATGGCCCCATCTCCCCCAGTGCCCTGGGCCTGAGGATGGGCACCAGCACTGGGAACACTGGCAGGCCTGGAGGCACGGAGGAACAGGGAGGGGTGTTAAACTGGTCCTGTCTCTTTGGCTGGAAGCACCCAGTGCCCCCCTGACACAGGCAGGGACAGCTTCCACTGCCCCAGGTCACCCCAAGCCCTGTCCAGCCTGGCCCTGGACACCCTCAGGGATGAGGCACCCTGTGCCAGGGCTGCCCACCCTCCCAGGGAGCAATTCCTCCCCAGCACCCCATCTAGCCCTCTCCATCAGTAGGAAGCCATTCCCTTGTCCTTCCCCTTCCCCAGCTGAAGGACACATCTCTGCTGGAGGCACAGTGCTCCCTGCTCCATGCTTGGCTGTTTTCTAAGGAAGATGCTTTCTGCAGGGGCAGGATAAAGACACCCAACAGGGCACACAGACCAAAGGACACAGAAACCCAGCACTGCTTCGGGCACCATCCCTGCCCTGGTGGTCCTGGTGCCTGGGCAGCCACAGCCACAGCTCCTGGCACGGGACAGCAGTCCTGCTGACTCACGCAGTACAACTCCTGCCCAGAGCAGTTTTTCCATAAAAATAAACCCAGCCCTAATAAATAAATGCATTCCCATCGTAAAAGCCCGAGTGGTGGCTGGGAAGGAAGAGCCTGAGCCCGGCAGCAAAAGCATTTCCCTCTGGATTGGAGACTGGACTGTGCTCCAGGGAAAGCACGTCAGAAGGAGCCCATTTCTCTGGGGAGGGGGACAGGGGGACCAGCACCGAGGTGGAGGGACCCCAGCCCCAGCACAGGCAGCTGAGAAGGAGTGACACTCGCTCACCAGGGGGATTTAGGAACTGGCACAGCTCCTGGCAGAGCAGACCTGGGGGACACATGAGCATTTAGCAGGGAGCCAAGGGCCTTTGTACACAGAAGCTCAAACAAACATCTCTCATTTCACAGATGGTGCTCACAATTTACAGCTGGCACATTTAAAGGCCACCTTGGACACATCGGTGCTCACGGCTCAAATGGGACACAAGAAACGCCCCAGGCCTGCAGGTCTCAACATTTGCACTCCAAGGAGCCTCCCTCTGAAATCCACAGGAGTTATTTCCACAGCAATATCAGTAGGATATTCTGAATCAAAATATCATCAGAATGACCCAGCTCCTTTCCCTGCAGCTTCCCAGTGTGGGCGAGCACAGGCTCCCGATGGGCTCGTGGGGGCTGCCAGGAGACAGCCCCTCCTGAAGCTCCCCAGCACAGCAGCCCTGGTCCACAGCTAAAAATCACAGGAAATTGTGAAGAACACAAGAAAAAACCCCAAAGTCCTGAAGCAGAGCTCAGGGATAGGTGCCACAGGACCAGCAGAGGATCTGTTTGAAGGAGCACAAACCCCAAGGCACCTCCAGACCCTCCCGTGGCCACAGATCCTAAATGTGGGCAGGTAATTCCAGGGGAGTCCCAGAAGCCCAGCAAGGCAGCACCAGCTGCCCCAGCCCGGGGCAGAGGCTGCCTGCAAAGCCCACATTTCTCAGCTGCCTGGACAAACAGAAGTGTCTTTATGGAGCCACGATCCGGGCAGCCCCGCGGAGCCGCCGGACACTGGCACCATTCAGACACCCTGCCCCAGCCCAGCCTGCAGCCACAGGGCAGGGCACTGCTCACCCTCCTCATCCTCACCACTGCCAACCCAAAGCACCGAGGGCAGAACCCCAAGGAGCTCTCAAAAACACAGGCACAGCCCCTGCTCCTGGGCAAGCCAAGGGAGTGACAGCCACACACACTTAGAATAAAATCAAGTTAATTGCTTCACTTCTTATTGAAAGATTGGATTAAATACATTTGATTTAAATATTTGGGGTCGCAGAGAATATCTGCCCTGTGGCATTATCCCCCTTAGGATCCATATTTCAAACTTCAGCTCAACACAGACCAAAACCCCGTACGCTCCTGCACGTGCAGAAATTATCTCATAATCACTGGGCTCGTGGAAAAGCACCAAATGCCACCAGCACTGTGAGAGCCACGAGCTGCCAGTGCTGTCCTGCTCAGCCCTGTGTCACCTCACAAATAAAGGCTCTGTAACTGGCACAAGCACCAGGTTCAGTGGCAGCCAGCTCACCTAATCCCTCGGGAACAGCACGGTGCCTCCGCTCCCCAGAGCCCCACACAGCTTTAACTCAGCCATTCTGCTGAATTCCTCTGCAACTTCCGTTAAGAAAGAAATCATTAGGAAGAGGCAACTCTTGGAAACAGAAAAACTGTGAATTTGGCAATCAATCCTTGTAAGGTCTCAGCAAGATCCAGGCTCACAAATCTCATTCTGTGGTAAGACACAGCATTTTTTTCCCCCCTTGAAGGATAAACTAAAGCCATCCTGTTGGGGAATGGGATGTGACTGACTCCAGAGCTCCAACCAGGCACGAGAGAGAGAGAAGCATCTTTACTCTGTATGTAGCACAAGTACAGCACAGCCTTGATGTGCAGGTGTCCTACCTTTGGGTGGTCTGTCCTGCCCCCAGGGCTCTCCTGCTGTGGGATGTTCCCCATGGAGCAGGGTTGGGTGTCCCAACCCTGCCCACCGAGGAGAGGCTGCTGCAGCTCAGGGTTTAGTGGCAGGAGGAGGATGATGGAAGCAGAGCAGATGGTGAAGCTGGATGAAGCCCGTGTCTGTTCCACACTTACCTTCCTGCCTGGGAGAGCCCAGCAGGGCCTGGAGCCATCCTGAATGCCAGAGTGAGAGCTGCACCCCAAACCCCAAACCAAGGCAGCCAAGGCAACAGCTCACCATGCCCAGAGCTCCTGTCCCAGCACCGGCCATACCCAGCCCCCACGGGCACCCAGCTACCCCAGGCATGGCCCAGTGGGGACTGCAGTGACAGGGACCACGGGAGGGGTGACAAGGACGGTGTCCCTGCTCTGGGAGGGGTGACAAGGACAGTGTCCTGCTCTGGGAGGGGTGACAGAGACCATGTCCCTGCTCTGGGAGGGGTGGCAAGGACAGTGTCCCTGCTCTGGGAGGGGTGACAGGGACGGTGTCCCTGCTCTGGGGGGGGGGACAAGGACGGTGTCCCTGCTCTGGGAGGGGTGACAAGGACGGTGTCCCTGCTCTGGGAGGGCAGCAGTGCTCCCACCACCCATCCCAGGGATGCGCAGGGCATGCCAGAGCTCCAGGGAACGGGCTGCATCTCCTGGAGACCTGAGCAGATCCTGACGTGGCGGGCAGGGGAGCTTCTGTGGGAAAATGCTGCGGGGCTGGCCGGGCCTGGCAGGAAGGAAATTCCCCCAGCGCAGCCGCCATCGCGAGGGCTCCGCGCGGCGAGTTCAGGGACTTCATAAATAACCCGGCCGTCCCCGGGGAGGCATGGCTAAGGTCACTATTTTTTCCCTTGAACTTTCCAGATGAAGGAAGCAATAGCAGAAGCAACAGCATAGATTTGGCCGGAGATCAACTGTACTGACAACAGTCACAGGATTGAACTCAGAAGAAAAGTCCTTTGTGCGTGTTGGAGTTATCACCAGATGGGCCGGGCAGCACTGGGGAGTTCTGCTCAAAAATATTCCACATGGGCAAAGCCATCAGAGCTGGAACCCGTGGCAGATGTAACCCACAGCAACTAATTCCACTGCTTAGACCGAGTTAAAAATGGAGGCAAGTGTTTGGTGCCCATTAAAAATTAAAATGTTAAATGGTATTCTTCAGCAGACTGCTGAGGTTGAGAATAAGAAACAATTCTGATTAAGGATTAAGGATGGAGAGTCTATAAAACACTAATTACCATTGTACTTACAGGGAATTTGGCCTGTTGGGTTTAATTACTTCTAGTTCAAGATCACTCGAGTTCAGGCTGGGCTGGGGAGCGCTGTTGGAGTTGAGGAAGCTGTTTACATTTGAAGAGACGACAGATTCCAGGCTGGAGTTGATGATGCTGTTCCTGTTCTCCTCTAAAAAACACCAAAACCCAAGAACCATCAGCTGCCAGTGCAGACAAAGTGAAGAGCAAATGGCTGTGAAGGCATCGAGCATTCTCAGGAAAGCCTGGGCCAGTGCAAACAGGAACATCTCCCCAGAGCTCAGTTAGTTACAGACACATCATACATTAAACCACAAGGAATACCACGTACTCTTCGGCTCTTTTGGGTTTCAGATGCAGTGAGCACTGACACTGTGCATCCCCAAGAGCCACCACAGCACAGGCCCCTCCTCAGCCCTGCCAGGCCACCCAAAATCCCATTAACTCGTTTCCAGGAGATGCCTTTGCCCTTGGAGCAGTAATTGCAGTTGTGAGAAGCAATTAGCAACGCTGGTGGCACGAGAGCAGCCCTGGGCAGAGTGGCTGTTTCTGGGATGCTGCTTTCCTGAAAGGCAGGCACCAGCTGGAAAAGAGAGTCCTACTGCAAGGACACTTCTTCCCAAAATTATTTTTCCTGTGCACAATAACATGGTCAAACTACAACCCAAAAGCATGTAGTGACAGGGGATCCTTGCTCCCAAGCCCTTTAAATTCCATCTCTTTTTGAGTGAGGAGAACGTGCAATATTAATTGGTATCCTGTGCACATATAAAGGGGGGTAAAAGAGTGCAAGAGGAACTCCTGGGTTGTGTGAAAGGTTAATCCTGAGCACACAGCAGAAAGGAACTGCCTGTGAAACAGCCTGGCAGGAGGGTTGTCTTGGGGTGTTGGTGCAGCTCTGCCACCACTCCAAAGGGAAATGCCACATCAGCTCTGGAGCTGCTGCCTTTCCCAGGTACCTGGACAGAGTCAGCACCTGCAGGGCAGCAGGACAGGGCTTGGTTTAGCTCAGGTTGAGCTTATCTTCCAAGGATGTGTGATGTTGAAACATGTCAAAGTGTTCCTGAGACTGGATTTCATTAATCTTCATCTGCAATGAGCCACCATGGGAACAAGCAGCACAGACATTTCTTTGCCCCCAGCCCTGCAAAAGCTCAACCCTCAGGGCACCAGCACCTTGGGATGAAAAAGATGATCCATGCAGACGACAAAGAGGGAAAAGTGAAGAAAAGCAGAGTACTGACCTCCACAAATACTGACAGGCAGATGTGATAGCCAGCAGAAGGAAAAATAAAGAAATTAAGCTGTACAAGGACCTAAAACACCCAAATCCCTCTGGTTTTGCATCTGCCAGAGCAAGTTTAAGGCAGCCCATGAGAGGCCACCTGCACAGAGCTGGCCAGGTCCAGGGACTGCCTGTGCTGAGCCCAGCCAGCCCTGAGGAGCTGAGCTGAGCCCCTGGAGCAGGGACTGACACCAGCTTATCATTTGCAAACTTCTGCCCAAGGCTGAAGGCTGGGAATAAGCTCCATAAGCTTGGCAGCTCAGCGTGGATTGTCCCTCTAATCTCCTCAGCAGCCACAAGCCAAGAGTGGAGTCCCTGTCAGCCACAGAACTGGAAGGGCCTCAGCTCAGGGGGAACAGGGTTCAATGGCAGAATCTGAAACTCCTGCTTCATTTTATTTCTTCCTTTTTAAAAGGCTGAAACGTCATGTTTTTGAAAGCTCACGTGAAGGATTCCTCGCTGGGAGATTTGATTTGGTCTTACAGCTGCAGGAGCAGAGCTGCCCATCAGCTCAAGAGCATTTCCAGCATGCAGAGAAAAGAGCCTTTCACCCCTTACCCAAACTTCCTCTCTCTAGTGGGAAGTCAGGCAGGCAGAGCCACTGGAGCCTCACCAGAGCCTTGGTCTCCAGGAACCCTGGTAACTGATCCAGGGCACTTTGGTGACAGTGACCCCAAGGATCAGAGAGGGGATGACAAAAGAGCTGATAAGGAACAAAATGCTGTTTGCTGTGCTGGTGACACTTGTGTCACAAGAGCTACTCCCTGGGTCAGATGTGGATAAAAATGTAAATGTTTAACAACAAAATAATCACTATAATCATAGATTAATCACGATTATCTAATCTGCTTCCTGTGTCTTGAACATAATTTTTGACTTAGACACAGCTTGGTACGATGCATGCTAGTGAAAATAGAAAGATATTGGACTTTGATGAACAGGTTTCAAGTGATGGAAAATCCGCTGTCCCATTCCACTTCTTTTTATGTCAAACTGCTCCCAGTCTTAAAAAATGTGCACCCTGCTCTCATTTAGAACATTTCTGGCTTCAATTTCAACTTTCAATTTCTGTGCTGCTCAACTGGGCTTGAGCTGCTGCCTAAGCCCTTGTGCTTCACCCTGACTTCAGAGCCTTGGTCTGTCTCCAGACCAGTAAGAAAGGAAAGGAAGAAGAAAAGAAGAAAGGAAACCTCACATATTTCTCATGATGAGCAGCAGGGAAGGCAAATAAAACAGTAGTGGCTTCCCAAAGACACAGGAGGTTATAGACTGTCAGGAGGAACACCAAGAAAATGTTGCTTCACATGGGAATAAATAAATGCAGAAATAAAGAAATGAGCTCAGTTCCTCTCCCAGGCACGGGGAGGATGGACACGGAGCCTGGAGAGCCTGGAGGCTGACAAGCCACTGCTTAGTTAGCAGCAGATGAATTACTGGGGCTGAAAGTTTTCAAAAGCAGCGTTTGATATTTGAGGCTTCACCGAGAGCCGTCCCACAGCATTTCCAGAGCACGCTCCGGGGCCACCCCTGCTTCCTAAACCCACGCGGATCTTTCCGACACCTCGAGAGGAGACTGCCTGCCAGTTAACAGTAACCTAATCAGACAAACCCACGTGTTTTGAGAGTCAGCAAAGCCCACAGCAGCCACTCTGTGCACCCTGGGGAGATGGCCATCCCCAGCCCTGCTCCTTGCTCCGCTTGTGCTGTCCTGCTCACCAGGAGACTCTCCTGCTTTTTTACCAAACTGGGAGAGCTCCCTGTGTGCAGCTGGCCGGCTCCAGGAGCACATGGGCAGGGAGAACCAGAGAGCTGGGAGTTGGGTTTGCTCTGTAACATGAAACAACAGCCTGAGCAGACACATGTCTGCCACCCCATGAGCAGGGCTGGGGCCTTGGCTCTTTCACCCAAATATCTGGAGCATCAATTAGTGACAGAAATGGAAAGATGAGCTCCAACATTTTTAAACTGCCATGGTACATAATCCTCAGGAAAATGCCGAACCTCCTGGCCGAGTTTTCCTGTCTGTAAAAGGCAAAGCGCCCGAGGGCATCCCAAAAGGGCCGGCCTGTGGTGGCCGCCCTTGCCACAGGTGTGGCACCCTCGTCCTGGCAGCTGATGGCAGCGATGACGGGCCCAGGAACATGAGAAGGGGACACTCAGGGGCCCGTCAGGTGGGGAGGGGACAGCAACACTCTATCCTGTGCTAAGGCAGCCTCATGTCGAGCCCAGTTAAGGGCCTGGATGCCAGCAGAGATTCCACTCCCCACCAACGCGACAGCAGAGGAAACCGAAGCCTGACCCCGCTGTGGAATCATCCCTTCCACGGACAGCAGGAAAAGTGCAGGGGAATGGCACGGGAATGGCAGCCTGTGAGGCAGGGCTAGGGCCCAGCTGGGGGCTGGGAGGGCACTCACGCCTCTCGCTGGGCTGGGCCGTGTGGAAGAGCGTCAGCGGCCGCTCGCTGCACGAGGGAGGCTTCGACTCCGTGCTCTTCTTGCGCGATAACAGCAGCTGCGAGTTCGACGCCGGAGCCTCTGGCACCGTGTTAAATATCTGTTAAAAATAATAAACAGCTTGTTCTCTGGCATGGCCCCGCGCAACAGGACGGCTGCCCACCTGCCTGGGCTGCACCGCTCCCCGGCGCAGCTCTGAGGAAGACAGGCACTCAACAGGGCAGCGTTCCGGGGGCGGATTCCTGAATCCCGCGTTTCCACTCTGTCTGCGCTCCTCTTTTTTTCACCCAAGAGGCACACTGCAAGCCGTGAAGAAGGCTCTGGCACTCTGCTGACTTCCTGGGGGTGCAGGTGATGATGAGCAGCCCAGACAGACCAGCAGTGTCCCCCCTGTGCCCCCCGCGGCGTGACCCCGGCGCCCACGCTCCCACGGCTGCAGACCAGCTTGGGAAAGTCTTTGCAACTTCCAGCCACAGCTGTCAGAAAACTGAGTAATCACATTTTTCTCAAGGGGATGAAATTTTAAAACTGCGCGAACCCAAAGGGCAGCAGCCTTGCTGGTTGCTGATATTTGGTTCTGTACTGCTCCTCTTCCAGAGCCCACAGGCTCAGAGAAGGGCAGTGACCCCTCCAGACCAGCCCTCTCCAAGTCCCTCTCCATTGCTGAGAGTCCATTAAACCCATTCCTCAGTGTCCTTCCTGCTCTCCTGCCCTTGCCAGACAGACAGCTGGCACAGCCAGGCTTTCCCAACAGGAAAAGCACACGTTGGCACAGCTCTGGTCAAAACAGAACTGGATGTGGACCCAGAGCCATGATGGCATCCCAGCCAGGGCAAGCTGCTTTCTAGCTCTGCCTTTGCTGCCCAAATCTGTTACTCCTTTCCAATCAAAACCAGACTAACAAAAGATTGTAATCAGGGAACTGGCTGCATTTAGAAGGAAATGGTATTTTTTAAAAAGCACAGGCAGCCAGGGAAGGATGGCCAGAACCTCGGCCCCACCGAGCCACCACTGCTGCACTGGCAGACCCCAACATCCATGGCCAACAAACACAAATGCATCAGGATTCAGATCAACACTGTGGATAAAGCCAGTACCTGGATAAACCTGGATTTAGTCAGCAAAGCAGGAGCCAGCCGAGGTGTGCCTCTCACTGGTTTGCTTTAGCACTCATCTCTCTTGAAACCAAGGACAAATTCCCATTGAACAGTGGGAAGGGGGAGAAAGGGAATTTCTGTGAGGAGACAGGGCCTTGCTGACACACTGGGATGACCATAAACAAGGCTGGCCACCAGCAGCCCTGGTCACACAGCCCAAGAACGAGGTGCCAGCTGCCCCCTCCCCAGCACAGCCCCACCGTGGTGCCACTGGCCATGGAGAGGGGGCTGCCACGGGCAAAGAGAGACCAATTCCTTTCCATAAACCACTGACATGGAAGAAGCAAGGGAAGCCATTACCTTCTCGTGGTTCTCTATTAAAATTTCAATCACGATGTTCTGGAATTTGATGTCCATGATGGCAGCCACCGTTTCCTCTTGAGGTCGAAGCAGCGTCGGCCCAAACACCACACCCAGATTAGCAACAGTCATCAGGTTCTGCTTGTGATTATCTGCAACCCTGGGAAAAAAAAAGAGAAAGAAAATGAAGTAGGTGATGGAACTAATCCACAGGGAACCCCCTCCCTGCCTTCCCTGCCTCGTGGCTGGCACAAGGCTTACAACCCTGTTTACATTTTTCACGCTCCTGGTGAGCTCCTTGAAGGCTCAGCCATGTGGAAAAGTACAAATTTAACTGTTGTGCTCCTGGGGACCTTTCAGCCTCCATGAATTGACTAATGCCATAAAACCTCAACCCCGCGCCAGCCACTGAGCCTCACGCTGCAAACCACT
Organism: Onychostruthus taczanowskii; assembly: GCF_017590055.1. Classification (NCBI taxonomy): domain Eukaryota; kingdom Metazoa; phylum Chordata; class Aves; order Passeriformes; family Passeridae; genus Onychostruthus; species Onychostruthus taczanowskii. The sequence continues at coordinate 896,851 of NW_024498573.1, forward strand.
CCCAGGAAAACATCTTGAATCATTAATGCTTAAAACCCTTCTGAAAACAAATTGTTGGACCTCTGACACATGCTGCTCTCCAACTCAATGAGTGACCTCATATGTTCCAAAGGCCAATTCCTTCCCAGCCATTCCAGCACCAGAGGTCAGTCCCATGTGGCCCAGCCAGGCTGCCTGGGAGGCCAAGATGGGGCTTTGCCCCCTGATCCCCACGTGTTCCCTTCTCCATGGCACAAGATGGGGACCCAGGGACACCCAAGCCTTCCTCCTCCCCACCTCCATCTCCTTCAGCTCCCAAGAGGGCACAGAGCAGCTCAGCAAAGTGCAGCAGCTCACGCCGAGGAGGTGGCACCCTGTTTATGGTGCTTGAGGGGTTGCCCTGGAGCAGCTCCAGGTGGCACCGGGTCTGAGAGGAGCAAAGCCCCAGCAGCCCTAAGGGGACATGTCCCCTGCTCTGCCTCCCCCCGAGGGGACACAGCAAAAGGGACACAGGCAGTGCCCCTCGGCCACGCTGGGCTGCAGGTGCCCAGCCCTCCAGGAGGGACAGAGCTCACTGGGCACCCTGGGCACTGCTGGGACACTCCTGTGTGCCCCTGGGCACTGCTGGGACACACCTATGTGCCCCCTGGGCACTGCTGGGACACAGGGACACCTGTGTGCCTCTGGGCACTGCTGGGACACAGGGACACCTGTGTGCCCCTGGGCACTGCTGGGACACAGGGACACCTGTGTGCCCCTGGGCACTGCTGGGACACAAAGGGTCACTGCTGAGTCCCAGGGGACACGTGTGTGCCCATGTTGCCCGTGACCTGCAGTGCAGCCCGTGGCCCCAGGAGTCTTTCTTGTGGTTTGCTCCTGACCTCCTCAAGCAGGAAATGAGGTGGCTTCAGGTTGTGTGCTCACACGGTTGTAGCCTGAGGGAGTTTTAGTCTCTTTTCCTTCACTTTCTCTCCTGTTTCCCTGGACAGATGCAGCAGGCCAGCACACAGTGAGGCTCACACTCACTTGCTGGACTGACCCTCACATTATGTTGCTGTGAGTTCCTAACATTGACCTTGGGGTCAAGACATTCGTGTGCAAGCTCAGCATATTTCAGCACCCTGCAAGCTCAGGCTGGCTAAAAAGAAAAGATGCTTTCCATCCTTTTCCATCCAAACCTCACCTGAACCAGCAAAGAACTCATCCCTACACACAGCTCCTCAGGCAGCAGACAGGAGTGCCATCACAAGGGGGGCTCAGGGACCCAGGGCTGCTGGCTTAGCTCCCCCCACAGCAGCATCAGCCCTGCTCACTGCCCGGCCAAGAAGCCTCACGCTGGTGCACATTTCATCCCTGGGGAGCAGGCAGAGCTGTCCCCTCCACCGAGCCTGTGCTTGGCATCCAAGCTCGGAGTGGGGAGCTCCTGCCAAAGCCCTCGGGAGCAGGCAGGACCTGCCTCTCACCCGTAACTGCCCCACTGCCAGGAAGATGTGAATGTTTGATCACAGCCTGCGGGAATCCCGCTGTCAGGAGACGGCTGGGGCAGCTGGGCTGCCCTGGAGACGGGCGCTGGGTCTGCCACAGAGGGGACAGCCTCACTAGAGGGGACAGCCACACCAGGGGGACAGCCTCAAAAGGGGGACAGCCTCAAAAGGGGGACAGCCACACCAGGGGGACAGCCTCAAAAGGGGGACAGCCTCAGCAGGGGGACAGCCTCACCAGGGGGACAGCCTCTCCTGAGGGGACAGCCACACCAGGGGGACAGCCTCAAAAGGGGGACAGCCTCAGCAGGGGGACAGCCTCAGCAGGGGGACAGCCTCAAAAGGGGGACAGCCTCAAAAGGGGGACAGCCACACCAGGGGGACAGCCTCAAAAGGGGGACAGACACCTGACGGGACAGCCTCACCTGAGGGGACAGCCCACCACAGGGGACATGCTGCTCACACTGCCACCCAGCCAGGCTGGCCATCCCCACCCCTGGGCAGGCACAGAACCTCTCTCCATCTCCATCTCCATCCCCATCCCCATCCTCATCCTCATCCTCATCCTCACCACAGCCAAGAGCTTGCTGAGCTGCTCCTGGCCATGCCAGCACCACGGAGCTGGGAGGGGAAACAAACTCTCCTTAGGGAGTCACAACCTCATGGAGCAGCAAGAAAGGCAGAACAGGTCCAGTAAGAAACAAAAGATACTAAATAATACTTATATACTTAATAACACTTACATGGGGATTCAAACCCACCCCCCACTCCCAGCCACATCACTCACAAATCCCAATGACATTTTTGCATTGCAAAATTGCATTTCAGACACACATTCACATGCTCCTAATTGGATATGGAAAAACGCAGCTGCAGTCCAAATGGCTTTCAGAAGCGTTAATAAAATAATAATTTTAATGATCTTCTGTGGTTAGTAAAACAATGTTCATTTATAAAAAAACAACTGAATTGATCTAAGTCGCACAAAATTAGGTGCCTCCATTTCTCATTACCGTTACCATGTCCTACATCACTCTAATAAATTGCACTGTCATCAGCTCATTACAGGAGGCAGCTGAGCGTGGTCCTGGCAATTATTTCAGACTGGGCTATTAATGGTTTCCCAGGCAGGACATGGTCCCACAGCACCAGCCACGGGCCTGCCCAGCCACTGCCCACTCAGCCCCCCTCACCTGCACCACCACACCCTGCTCAGGGTGCTCTGCTTTGCCTCTGGAAGCAAAGTGGGAGCTGTGCTGCAGCTGTGCAATCCAGCTCATTTCTGGAATCAACCTCAGGGCCACAGGAACTCCTGCTCTGCTCCCCGGGTACTTTTCCAGCAATAGCCATCCCTGTACCAGGTCACCACAGCCGTGCTCCAAAACATGATTCACCTTTCACATCCTTCAAATTCCCCATCCATTACCCACAGGATAATTCACTCTGAATTACAGCTCTTCATCATCCTTTGTACGAGGAAATAACGCCGCGGTTTCTAAAGATGGGTGTTCTCAGCCCAAAGTGGGCTTAATGCTGGGGCTGTTCAGCAGGGACTGTCAGTGCCATTCCTGAGCTGCTCTTTACAAGTTTTCCAAGCAGTCACTGTATTTTCCTTTTAACCTGCTGTTTCTTTCTGGCCCTTGATGCACTCTGAGAGAACCGCACCACCATTGATTTCTGTGGGTGCATTTTCTGCTCCCCGCTTTACAGGAGCCACTTCCAGCACAGGAGAAAGCAACAGCTAATGGAGGAATGTGCAGAACCACTTCACTTCACTCCTGCTCACACTGGGCCGGGCTGTCAGTGGCTTTGGGACTCTGGGCTGGTCCTTTTCCTGGGGACAGCCCAGCCCAGGGTGTCCCCCAGGCCATTCCCAGGGTGTCCCTGGACACCACTCACTTCTCACTCCCTTCCAGCAAAACAAAGGAGAACAGCAGCAGAGTAAATCCATGTTGGGTGTTAAATTAGATTATGGCCGGGTTGCCTGGATACTGTATAATCACTGGCACGACCAAACACAATTTAATACAGGGTAATTGGTAGCCAAGGTTCAGTGCAGGGGAAGCAGGGAACAGTAAATATTCCAGTGTGGTCAGAGCTCCAGTGGGTGCCACAGGGGCTCCTGGCTCTGCTCCCACAGAACTCCTGCCTCCTGTGTCTGGAATTACTTCCTACATGTATTTTATATATGTATTTATATGTATGTATAAACTACTGTGTGTTTATTTTACATACAAGTACATATTTTATATATAGAATGCATGTATCTGAATCTCAGCCAAAAGTGCCATTATTAGTTCAAATATCTTCCCTGATTCAGAAAAAAAAACCCTGAGCAAACAACCATCTGAAGGGAACAAAAGGAAAGTCTGGAGTGTTTCTATTTCCATGCCTGGGACAACCATTTGCTGTCAAAGTGCTTGTAGTGGCTGGCCTAGCAAGTCTCATAGAATAGAAAACAGTGCAGCTCATTCCTCTTGCTACAGGTGGAAATCCATCCCCTGTGTGCCACCACTAGTAGAGCTTCTGTTTAATGTGAAAAGCCAACCACACAGAGGCCAGCAATCCCCAAAATTATCTAGGCTGCTCTGGGTAGTTTGATAGAAATTGAACACCTTTGACTCTGGACATACAGGGAAGGTAAAGAGCAGAGGGAGTAGAGGCAGCATAGGGGGTGGAGAGTTCTGGGAAATGTTCCTGGGTGCATTTAACTCATCCCTGCACATCAGTGAGTTTAATTGGGCTGTGGCTGATGGGCACAGAGGTGGAGAGGGCAGAGGGGCCGGGCTGGCCAGCACTCAGGCTGGTGGAGCCTGTCCCCAGAGATGGCAGCCCTGCAGCTCCCTGGGGATTACTCACTTCTCATCAAAGCCATGGTGGGTTTCCCAGCCCCAGGAATGTGTCTGATGGCTGGGAGTGCAGCAGGTGCTTATTGCAGGAATGTTGTGACTGGCACACAGCACGGAGCTGGTGACACCAGTGATGCAATTCCAGCTGCAGCAGCACCCACTGGTGTGCCAGGCAGCTAAATCAGTCAATCACACATGCCTAAATCGTTCCTAAAAGGCACATGTGCATGGGAGGAGGTGGCAGGGACACTGGTCTGCAGTGGCTGCTGGCAGACAGCCATGGAGAAGCAGGCAAGCACAACCAGCTCTGCTTCATCTTGTGTTCAAAAGCCATGTGGATGTGGCACCTGGGGACACGGGCTAGTGGTGGCCTTGGCAGTGCTGAGGGAATGGCTGGAGATGAAGATCTCAGTGGGTTTTTCCAACTTTAAAGGTGGCATGACTCCCAAGCTGGAGCACACCTGCACAGAAACACCACACTCCCACACTGCAGCACCATCCCTTCATCCTGCCTGCTCATCCAGGCTCTGGACATCCTGCCTTCCTCAGGCTGCTCTGGATGCAGGGAGCTCTGCAAGGGCCCGAGGAGTCCAGAGCAGCAGGAGCAAGCTGGGCTCACACAGTGGGAGCTGGGAACATGGGGAATATGGACAAACCCTGCTGGCTGTGGGCTCACAGCTCCGCAGCCTCCCCAGCCCCACCGCTCCAGAGAGGAGAGCCAAGCCTGAGCAGTGCACATGGAGGCCAGCAGATCCAGAAGGAGGACAGATCACCAGGGAATCACAAAACCTCCCAGTGAAGACAAGGGGAAACTTGCTGAATGCAAGAGCCGTGCTGCTCTCGGGTTCCCTGCTCAGCTGGGACCAAACCTGTGCCTGCACTGATTCCGGCCGCCCTGACTTGCTCCAACAAGACTTGCTTTTTCTCCTGGGTGGATCTGGCCACAGCTGGATGCTTGGGTTCACTCCCAGGGAAAAAAAAAAGGGCTCATGTTGCACTGAGAAGGCACCGAGGCCAAATGTGAGGTTCAGTATCAGCGAGCCAGATCAGCGTGAATACCAAACGTGCTGCGACTTGCAGGGAAACACGCAGGGAGCTCAACGCTGCGGCAGCTCAGGCTTCCCAAACTGAACCAGAGGGGTTTCCAAAGCCATCCTCTGCGGCTTTGGGCAAGCTGAGCTTGAGGGGGGATCTCAGAGCGACCCCAGCCCTGCCCACCAACCCTCAGCCCAGGGCTGAGTGGCACCGGGCTGGCAATTCCCCGTGCCCGGCATGGCAGCACTGCAGCTTTCCACTGACACCGTGGTGGAAACCACAGGCACGGCCAGAGCTGATGTGAAATGTCACCATGGTTTCCACCTGCACAAACACAGCCAGCCGAGGGGCCTCACGCTCAAACAGCCCTGGGGATGGGGCTGGAGCAGGGCCTGCCATGGCTGCAGACCGTGCCACCGGCACCCCAGTGCCAGCCCCAGAGCCTCGGCAAAGCCCAGCTGCACGGGCAGGTCTTCCTGCAAAACCAGACCTCACTGGTGCTGTCACAGTGCAATAACAAACCCCCCTGGCCAGCAGGGCAAGGAGAGCCTGACACAGCAGGTCTGGGTGAACAAGGAGCCCTTTGAAAGATCCGCCGCCACGGCAAGCGCCGCGCCGGAGTCTGCAACCTGCTGCATGGAAAAGAGCCAAAGTAAACGGGCTCCCAGAGAGCCTCCCGGCAGCAACAGCACTGGGGTGAGCAAGTGCAGCTCCCACGTCCCCACAGGGAACCATTCCAAGCCGGAGCCAGGTCACAGGGCCACGTGCAGGAGGTGCCCGGTGCACACCTGCGCACGAGCGCAGCGGCCGAAGGGAGAGCGGAGGGGGTTGAACTTTTTTTTCCCTTAGAGGTATTTTGGTGCTCTTTCACATCACAAATGCAAGGCTGGAGCTCATCCCTCCAAAATACTGAATTCCTAGAAGCCTATGTTGGAAGAAAGGGAATATAGGAATAAGGAGCTTTCAGAATTGCAGATGTGAACAACAGCAGGAAAAATGCTTCTCTCGCCTTTGCTAGCGGGACAAGGTGTGCCCAGCAACTGGAAACAGCCCTCACTCCCCAAGTGCTGAGCCCCCTGCCACACACACATGGATTGGAATGAGATGGCCTTTAAATGTCCCTCCCAACCCCAACCTTTCTGTGATTCTGCAGGCCAGGGATCACTCAAGCATCCTGGCAAAAACTGCAGCTCAGAGTTATCTTGGCAATGGTGATTTCCAGTCTCCTTTCTTCTGCTGAAAGACTGTCTGACTAAAATCTCTCTGTCTGAGTTTGGTTCAGTGCTGGGTCTGTTCATACAGAGTGATCAAGGGATGTGCTCATTACGCATCTCCATCCCACTCTGTCTGCAGGGACGGTGCAGACACCACCAGGGAGACTCCAATCAGTTATTGGAAATCTTTTGCTCACTCTCAATTCAATCTCTTTCCACATCCAGTTTCAGTTTCACTGTGACAAACAATTAAAAAATTATGTGCTATCAACAACCTCTACCCAACGACACCAAGTTCAGACACAAGCCCACAAAAATTCACACTTGAGAAATGCAAAATGCCTGGTGCTGCTCCTGGAGATCCAGGAGGAGCTCAGCAGAGATGTTCAACCACAGAAACTCCCCAGCAAGCCCAGCAGGTGCTTTGTTACGAGCTGCTGAATCATCATGCCAGGTTGGTGATGCCACCTTTAGTCCAAGACCCCATTACCCTATCTCCAGACTTTAGTCTTGTGCAGGACGTGGGTGCAAAAAGAACCTGGCAAGGGACTGCAGGCTCTGGGGCACATTCCCCTCCAGCTAAAAACTGGAGAGCCTGCATGAAATATAAGGAGCTTTTAGAGAAGCATGGAAGGAAAAGCTACCAGCACCCACACAGCTGCTCCAGGGACAATCCAGACAGAGGGGGTTAAAAGTTCATTTGCAGAAGCAGAACAAAACCTTTAGCTAATTTACACATTACAGGAAGCCAAGCCCAAAAAACCCAGCGTACACCTACAGGGCTTTTTGTGGTGGTTTATAATTCTGCAGAATCTTGTATTAAAAACAAAAGCAGAGGAGTGAGAGGGAGGCAGAGCTGGCAAGGGCAGGCACAGAGTCCTGCAGGGCTGTCTCGCCTCTGCGGAAGCATCACTGGCTCCTCCACCAAAACACCTGAGGGAGAGGAGAGCAAAGGGGAAACCAAAGGTGCTGCTGTTCCCCACAAGGCTCTGATAGCTCCAGAGCACAGATCATAGGATCATGGAACAACAGAATGGGTTGGGTTGGAAGGGACCTTAAAGCCCAACTCATGCCAACCAGGGAAAAAGGAAAAGGGGTGAAAGAGCACAGTATGAACCTGACCCAGGACAGGCAAGTCCCAGGCAGGATTCTCCCTGTCCTGCAAGGCAGCATGTGCCTGCAGGGAGTCTCCTTCCACATCACCTCCCTTTTACTACCCACAGCAGCACCCAGATCCTTTGGGTCACTTGAACTCCAGGGCTTTGCCTGGATCCAGCACTGCCATGACCCAAAAGGAGCAGAAACAGGCACTGGGCATAAAAATGGCATTCCCAAAGGCAGCAAGGAGGACCACTGCCTGGCCCAGCCACAGCAGCTCAGACAGCTCCCCGTTTGCTCCTGGCAGCCAAACCAGGCGAGCAGCACACGAGAGCGGGGCACCTCAGAGGCCTCAGTGGCTAGTGGAAATTTCCAGAATGTCCTGGACAAGAATGACTTACTGGAAGCAATACATAAATCAAGCAAATGAATAGTTACCAGACAGCAGCATAAACAGCTGCCACGGGGATGAAATCAGACCTGCTGTGCCAAGAGGCGTCAGCCTCCTTGCCGGCTGCACCTTCGGGGGAAACCGGCAAAACAAGGCAAGGAAAAGCACATTCCTGGGGGAGCTGCCACCCCTGGCCCTGCACAGGTGCCCCGTGGGGTCCTGGAGCTGCTGGGCACAGCGTGGTGAGCTCCAGAGCAGCTCCCGCAGGGTTCCGCGGCCCCGGGCGCGGCGCGGAGCTGCCCCACGCCGAGCACAACGAGCCCTGGCTGGATTTTTAGGCAGAAGACCTGGAGGAATTTTTTCTTCTCATTTGCCAGCAGTCCCTGGTTGAGCAGCGAGCCCTCTGGAACATGCCAGGCTCCGTGTCCAGCCCCTGCCCCGGCGAGGGTTTTGCTGGATCCCCGTGAGCAGCTGCCCTGCAGAGCCCGTGGAAACCATCGCCCTGATAAACAGCAAACAATTTGTGCAGGAGATAACAATCGCTGTCATCTTGGTTAAAACACGTAAACTAGAAAACACCGCCACAGCAAAACCAAAGGGAACCAGCCGGTGTTGGCCAGGCCACAGCTGGGAGTGATTAGAGATAATTAATTCTGCTAAACACACGCACACTGAGCTCAGTGCAGCCCCCTCCACGGGCCTGACCTTGGCACGAGAGCAGTGGGTGCGTGGATCAGGGTTCTTGGGGGGCAGTGGCAGCAATGCCACCCCACAGAAGGGTCTGGGATCCCCACAGAAGGGGTCTGAGCCTGGCACCATCTGTGCTGGAGAACCTGGACTCGCTGCCAAAAGAACAAAGCAAAGCTCAGGTGTCAAATTATGGCCATGCAGGAAAAATAATTCCCTAAATGCTTGAAATATAATCAGAGTGAAATCCCCCTGGTCTGCACCTCCACAGCATTGACTCCTGGGTGAGAAAGTACATTACAAAAGAAGGAGACAGGGATGATATTGCAGCACCACTAACAAAAATGGCAATTTTCTGCAACCAGCTCCACTCCAGCAGCTCTCCCTGGCACAGCAACCACCAGCCCAGCAGCACCACAGGCACCTTGTTTCACTTTGACTTATTTGGCATTAAAACAAATTGGTTTAATCACAGAATCCCAGACTGGTTCAGGCTGGAAAGCTACAACAAACAGGGATGGGGACAGCTCCTGCTCTCTGGGCCACAGTGAACAACTGCCCAGACATGTGGGCACGAGGCAGAAGGCAGCACAAATGGGCTTGGAGATGCAGTAAGAGGCAGAAATTGAAATAATTGTCTATCAAAATGCTCCTTGCCCTCTGCCCTGTCTGTGCCTGTTCCTGAGATTTGTCCTGTCCCTTCTCTGTGCCCCTCTCACTGCACCCCAATTCTGTGGCCCCCAGCTGCCACGGGACCCTCCACATGGGGAAGGGCACTGCTGAACCACCTCCAAGGCACTTATCCTGTCTGATACTGTGGTTAATTATTGCTATTTTTGAACATTTCAGCTTTCTTACCAGTCTTATTACTGCTAATAAAACTGCAGCTTCATCACTATAGGAGCCCCACATCCCTCATTAGTGCAGCAGAGCACGTACACCCCAAAAACACAGAAGTCAGAAACCACCCAAAACAGGCTCTTTCTTTACTTGACCGACTCAGCCCAAGTTCTGGTTTTAGTGTCAGAAATCTCTACAGCAAGACTGTGAGAAATATTTTTTTAGCTCATCTGATAAACATGCAAATCTTGATTATTCATACGTTACTTAAAATAAAAAACCCAGACAGAAACAGATGAGACAAACCCCTCCAAGCAGTGCAGCCCAGCTTGGCAGGGCAGCCAGAGGCCCTTGGCTTTGCCCCTGCTGCCTGTGGTGCCCTGCCCTCAGCAGCAGCAGACCCAGCTGGTCCCACCCGTCTGGAGCATCCCCCTGGGGCAGCCAGGCCCCTCTCTCCAAACATCTGCTGCAGATGTGAAGGTTTCTCTCCATTCTTGTCCTTAATCTGGCTCAGTGGCACTGCAGCCTCAAGCAGCTCTTTTAGAGAGTGATGGACACAAGCCCTGGCCCACGGGCTGACACATGGCTGCCCCATGGGCACTCCTGGATCAGGGCAATGGGCACTGCTCCTTGATCAGGGCACTGGGCACTGCTCCCTGCTCCTGGACCAGGGCAATGGGCACTGCTCCTGGATCAGGGCAATGGGCACTGCTCCCTGCTCCTGGACCAGGGCAATGGGCACTGCTCCTGGACCAGGGAAATGGGCACTGCTCCTGGATCAGGGCACTGGGCACTGCTCCTGGACCAGGGCAATGGGCACTGCTCCCTGCTCCTGGACCAGGGCAATGGGCACTGCTCCTGGATCAGGGCAATGGGCACTGCTCCTCGATCAGGGCACTGGGCACTGCTCCTGGACCAGGGCACTGGGCACTGCTCCTGGATCAGGGCAATGGGCACTGCTCCTGGATCAGGGCAAACCTCCTGGATCAGGGTACTACCCCTGGATCAGGGCACTGCTCCTGGATCAGGGCAATGCTCCTGATCAAAATGCTGTTCCTGGATCAGAATGCTGCTCCTGATCAGAGCAGGAGCTGCAGGAGCAGCCCCACAGGGATGCTGTGAGCCCACACCTGGGGCTGGCTGTGCCTCAGCCTCCACAGCCCAGGATCTCCCCCAGGAATGGCACCAGGGCTGGAGAGCTCAGCAGGCTCTCGCTCCTCAGCTTCCTGCCCTTCTCTGAGATAATTTTTTTCCTATTAAATAACATATGAGCTGTTTCTCTTCTTAAAATAGCACACACCACCACACACACTGCTTGTTTTGTTTGAATTCCTTCCCCACTAAAGCAGCACAAACCCCACTGTAAACCTGACTCCACATCTCTACTCCATCACCAGGTTTTTCCTTTAGATGGAAAACACTGAAGCAATTACAGATCCCCTGCACATCCGAAATCACAGAATCCCAGAATACTTTGGGTGGGAAGGGACCTTAAAGCTCACCCAGTTCCACTCACACCTCCCACTGTCCCAGGGTGCTCCAAGCCTCATCCACCCTGGCCTCAGACACTTCCAGGAATCCAGGGGCAGCCACAGCTTCTCTGGGCAATCCCATCTGGCTGATGGGTGCACCTGGAACCACAGGGCCTTGGCTTCAGGCTGTAAATGCAGAGAAGGTTTGAAACCAACACCTAAACCAGCCATTTGGTTTCTAACAGCCTTGCCAGGGACCCCATGGAGCAGACACATGACCTGGCAACAAGAAAACATCTGGAGTTGTGTTTAAGCCTATTTCAAGTATCATCTGTTATTTTTTCTTTTAAACAGATAACTTGGATTCTTCCAGATCTCCTCCTAAGCAGTTATCCCCTTAAGTCATTCCCCAGCTTTCCCAGTCCTGCCTCAGCCCTGCTGCTCCTGCAGCACTGGTGCAAACAGCAAGGGCAGGTCCAACCCTGCAGCCTTGAGGCTGCCACAAACACCTGATGATGCTTTCACTTCTAAAACACTAATCAAACGTTTCCATGGGAACCTGCAGGAGCAGGAAGAAGATGGGAAATTACAGGTCAGCTCTACCACCGAAAAAAGAAAAATTATCCCATTCCTTCGCCCTCGCAAAGTTTCAAGGTAACACAAAAATATTGATTCATCAGGGTGCATAAAGGCAGCAAATACGCCCCAGAGCAGTCATTTGTTGCGCAAAGAAATCACTTTTAGTCCTTCAATGGCAGGTTTGCTCTGAAACCACGTGAGGAGCTTCACCTCCGCTCTGCCTCCTGGACAGCCAAACCCATTCCAGGCCATCAAAAGCAACACAAGGTTCCCAGGAGTGAATGGGTTCCTGGTGCTGCTGAGGGGCTGGGGCTGGCTGGGCAGCTCCTGCCCCTCATCCCTCCCTCCCTCATCCATCCCTCCTTCATCCCTCCCTCCCTCATCCCTCCCTCCCTCAGCCCCCCTCGCTCTCTCAGCCCTCGGTTCACTCACACACGCGTTTCCAGTTGCCAACCAGAAATGACTCAACACCACACACACACAAGGAAACTTTTCCACCACTATTAACTTTGAGAGGAAATGGAAAAAAGGAGAGAAAAACACATCAGTCATAAACGTACTTTGCCAAATGGTTCATGAGCAAGTGCAGCATCTGCCTGTTTTTCTCCGGGAGCCGATGAACGAGGCTGTGGATCTCCGACACCCTGGACTCCTGATTCTCTAGTTCTGCATGGGGAATAGAAGATGATTTATCTCCACATTAGGGCGTTGTTATGGGAAGAGGCCTAACACACATCCCAGGGAGCTGCTCCATCCCACAGCAGGCACTGCAGATGCTGCAGCGAGCTGAGAGCAGACGCCACGTGAACAGCACGGTGAGCAGGGCAGGGCTGGCTGCAGCCACAGCGATGCCAGGGATGGGAATATGGGCACATTCCCATGGTCAGTGTGCCCAGTGCAGGCCAGGCTGGTGCTCCACAGGCTGCTTGGGTCCATGGTGCTAAGTGGGGGCTGCTGGAGGAGGCCAGCACGTGGCCATGGGACACAGGGCCCTCCTGACATCCCACTCCCATATCCACAGAAAACCCCCTGCTCCCAGCAAAGCCCCTTCCCCTGGGCAGTGAAGGAAACACAGCCCAGATGTGTGGAGCCCCTCAAACACCGTGGTGCAGTACAACAGCAGCCCATGGTCCCAGCTGCAGGAGCTGAGCTCCCTCCTCCCCTGGACACCCCCAACAGCAGCCTGCCCTGCTCCAGCCCTGCTCTGCTGGCCAGGACACAGCCCAGCAGCGTGCTGGGCAGGCAGCAGGGCAGGAGGGATTGCAGCCACTGGCAGTGAGGCTCCTCTGTGGCAGCGGGGCCACAAACACCAACAAACTCACTCGCTGCTTTGATGAAGCTCCTTTGAAACTGGTACATCATCAGGGGCCCTGGGAGCATTCTGGAAGATGAAAAGGAAACAGGCACAAAACACATCTGAGGAACACAATCCACACTGAGAAAGCTTTGCCCCTACAATAAACTCAGCTCCATTTTGAAAAGGGCAGAATTAAGCAACACCAACTCTAATTAATTCCCCTCATCAGAAGGAGTAAGATCTATGCAAGGACCTTTGATTTATCCACCACTAAATTAATCTTTAATTTTAGCATTCCTTCAGTAACACAGCGTCAGTGTGTTACTGAGCCCATGATTTCCAAGTAAGTTTGAAAATAAATTGAGAAGATAAACAAGCCTAGTTATAAAACTTTCCCAATCCCCATTCCCATTGTCCCCTCCCACTGCTGCATCCCTTCAGAGGGACACACTGGTGCTGCCCACATTCCTCTTTGCTTAGCCAACAGTTCAGACTCTGGAGCAAAGGTTGCCAATCATGCAAAATTCTGTGATTTTCTAGGCTGAGATCCACCAGGCTAATTACACTTATCACCCTAATTGGATTTAGGCTCTCTCTTGTGCTCCCTCAAACACAACCCAGCACACAACAGCCTCTGACAGCAAGGAGCTGTGGTCACAACAGGTAGGAGCACGTTGTGGATAATGAGATGCTGCTGGCTGCCAACACCCAATCCTGTTGGGAAAATCCCCAGGATGATACTGGCTCGCCTGACACACAGAAATCAGAACTGCAATAAAGCTCAGCACCAGGTCTGGGAAAGCTCTTCAGCCCCTGCCCTTACACAGCACTGCCCTCCTCCTCTGCCACATGCTCAGAAGGTGGAAGTCCACTGGGAAAAGCTCAGGGAAAAGCTTAAATCAAGGCAGGGGATGCAAGAGTGAGCTTTTAAAATCATGTCTGTATAACATGTGCATCTGTCAGAGCTGAGTGTGTTCTCCAGATCCGACTCAATCATCTTGGAAAGCCAGGGGAAAGCCAGAATAAATTCCCTAAGAGCAGTTTCTGCTCTGTTTCTATACAAGTGCTGTTGTTAAGGGTCTGCAATAACAGGCAGTAAAATCCCAGGCCAGCACCAAACCCCTCCTGAAGCCAGGTGAGGCTTTTCTCCTTACCTCAGGTATGTTTTCAGTGCACTAGTAATGGTCTTGATCTCCCACTCTGCACAGATCTCTGTGTCTGTCTCTGTGGCTGTCTTGGGATCTATGGAAAAAGACAAAAAACCAGTAACTGAAGGAAACTGAAGACAATTCCAGCTCAGCTGTGTGGGGAGACCATCACAGCCCATTTTATTTGCTATTCCCAGCTCTGGGCACGTCTGCAGGGCTGTGGGGCTCATCACCCAGGACAGGCCAAACTCAGTGGCATGGGACAAGAGAAGGAAAAGGGAATCCTCCATCCCGAGCCAGGACAGGGCAGTGTGGCTTGGAGCATGCCAGGACACCGGGCACAGCAGCCCGAGGTGCTCAGTGACAGCAGTGACAGCCAGGCAAGACACAAGGGCCCAGGGACCCTCCTGCCCACAATGGCCAGCATCATCATCCTGCAGCCACCTCCCCACCCAGCCCTTGGCTGGCAACTACAGCCACAGCCACCTGCAGAGCCACCTGCAGAGCCCCCTGCAGAGCCACCACCGGGCCAGTGGAAGTGGGCTCAGGCACACCACTGAGTCACACATGGTGACAGCTCCAAGCTGGGGCCAGGAGCACCAAACCAAGGCCAGGAGCACCAAACCGAGGCCAGGAACACCCAACCAAGGCCAGGAACACCAAACCGAGGCCAGGAACACCAAACCAAGGCCAGGAGCACCAAACCAAGGCCAGGAACACCAAACCAAGGCCAGGAACACCCAACCAAGGCCAGGAACACCCAACCAAGGCCAGGAACACCCAACCAAGGCCAGGAACACCAAACCGAGGCCAGGAGCACCAAACCAAGGCCAGGAACACCAAACCGAGGCCAGGAGCACCAAACCAAGGCCAGGAACACCAAACCGAGGCCAGGAGCACCAAACCGAGGCCAGAAGCAACCAAACCAAGGCCAGGAACACCAAACCAAGGCCAGGAGCACCAAACCAAGGCCAGGAACACCAAACCAAGGCCAGGAGCACCCAGCCAAGGCCAGAGAAAGCCCAGCATGGAAGTGCCCCCTGTGCTGCTCTCTCCTGCCTGGATGCTGCTCCAATTGCTAACGCCATCCTGGAAACTCAGCCAGGATCCTGCTCCCAGCAGAAACCCAGGGAAGCCCCTGTGGGGGTCCCTGGTGTGGGTCCCAGCAGTGCCAAGTGTCCCTGGGTGCCAGGGCTCCCACTGTCCCCAAGGGCCAGGGTGACACAGCCACAGCTGCTAACACCATCTGCTCCCACGGCTCAGCTCAGGGGATTTTTGCCTCTTCACAGCAACAATTAATGCACTTTTGAGTTTTAAAGCCCCATGTAAGCATTGGGCAATTTTTAACCTACTTAAAAGAATGCTGTGAGTAGAGTTCAGCTTTCCCTCAGGGCAAAGGGTTTATTTTAATTTAAAAAAAACATCAAGAGACGCTTGGAAAAGTAAATACATAAGAAATGCATATTCACACAAAGACCATGTGTGTCCCAGCAATCACACAAATGACCTCCATCCTCCTGACTCAATGCCCAGGAAACTTCCTACAGCACTGCCTTTACAAGGAGAGAATTTTAAGATAAGGAGTCAAGATAAGTTTGGCATAGTAAAAAAGAAAAAAACTAACAAAACCTCCCAGGAGTTCCATCTTTTTTTGACAAGAAACTTTTTAACCAAAGTAGAACAAGCAGCTCCAGAGAGTGTGTCTTTGCAAAGGCTCACCCAGCAGTTTCCAGGCAGGATCATGGAACAGGAGGTGAAATTCCACAGTCGGTCCCATGAAAAGGCTCAGAGCAGTTAATCAGCTCCCCTTGACCTTCACATTTATGAGTCTGCAAGAAGCTGCTGCCTTGGCTTGCAGCTGCAGCATCTGTCCCCCCAGGCAGGGTCGTGCCAGCCCTGCCTCCCACAAGGACACACTTCCACAGGAGCTGGGGCCACGTGGAACCAGGGGCTGGAAAAGCACCCACAGCCACAGCACCGACCCTGAGCTGCTTTCTGCTGCCAGTCCCTGATCTGACCTCTCTCACAAATCTCTCCAGGGTGAGGGGAACAACCTGGGGAAGCACCTCACCACCCCAGTGTGGTTATCACGGAAAGACTTCCAAAAGAGCCTCAGGGATGGCACATCCCAGCAGTGAGGGGCTGGAAGGAGCCCCACTCCCAGCCCTTACGGCCCACGTGGCAAAGAGCAGATCAGATGCTGTAACTCACCTTCTGCAGAGCTCAGACCTGCTGGGGCCCCTCAGTGCCACAATAAACCCTCTCATGGGAGCTCCCACTGATGAGAGTTTGGTTATTTGTTGGGTTTTGTTCTCATTTTGATGGCACACGGTACCAGTGAATGCTGGGGAGATGATCACCCACTGCATTACCCCAGTGCAGACCCCGAAAAGATCTGCCCCAAAAGCCAGCCCAGGGGCTGGGGCTGCCCCTGACCCTGCTGTCCACAGGGAGCCAGTGCCCTGGGGCCACCACCTCCTGCAGGACACCCTGCCAAAGCCCTTCCCAGCAGTGCCTCTGACAGCAGCTCGGGGAAACTCGATCTTTTTGCCATTTCAACTGTATGTGAAGCAGTAAGGCTGCCCACATTCATTTCTAAATATAAGGGAAACCTGACAGTGGGAGCACAGTTTGGCTCCTCCATTCACCAGGAGCCCGAGGGCAGCGAGAACAGATGGGGTTTGACAAGGGACACGTTTGGTGGGGCACTGACTTCACACACAGCCCAAACACTGCGGGTGATGGAGATTTAATCCCCCCGCTATTTGGAGAAATTACGGAGTCACGGGTTTGCAAAGCACCCCAAGGATGGACAGCATGGGGGATTCCCAAAAGGGGTCCCACTGCAGCCCTGCCCTGCCTCCTGCAGGGCTTCCAGCACCACCAACCAAGGAGGACACACCAGGACAAAGGAAAAGCACCAGCCATTTATCACCTCCTTATGAGACACAGGGCGACAGCTGAGTGGCTTCAGTGGCTGAGGAGATAATGGATGCTGGATGCTGTCCAAGACTGAATCCCTCCCAGCTCCACAGAGCTCTTCACCCAGGCCAGTTCTGCCATCTGTCACAGCCTGGGGACTGACACCAGCACTGACACCTCTGTCACAGGAGAACAGGGTGCATGGCCCTGCCACCTGTGGGATGTGGTGACGAGATCACCCGAGGGCCTGGCCGTGGAGCTGCCAGGACCTGCCCCAGGGCACCAAGGCACTCTGTTTCTATCAGCAGTGCTGTCCCCGTGCCCACCGTGTGTGCCACAGGACAGCGCTGGCTCCCCACAGCCCTGGGACCTCAGGGCACCTTCACATCCCCAGCCTGTGCCAAACTCCTCCAACAACAGCACCAGTCACCAGTCCTGTGCAGAGAACTCTCCAAATGCCACAGCAAAGAGGTCCCCTGCACCCGGATTTGGAGCTGTGCCCTTCTGCTCCAGTCACCTGGATTACCTGTTTTCCACAGGTTAACACTGACAGCTCTAACAGCCACCGTGGGCCTTGCTCACTGAACACCTTCATGCTGGGAAAAGAAGGAGGAATTGGAATAGGAGAAGGAAAAGATGTTGAAACACAACAGATGAAAACCTTTTGTAAGAAGAAATACGCAGAGAAAAGAGCACTGGGGTTTTGTGAGGACAAGGAAAAGAAATCATGTAGAAAAGGAAAGATAGTAAGTGAAGGGAAAGAAGATGACCAGAAATGCCACGCATTTTCCCCAAGGAGTAACAAACACATTCAACGGGGCACTAACAAATTAGCAATCATTTGTTTCCCTATTCCTACAGCTATTTCATCTGTGGTTTTGCCAAGTCTGAGCAGCATCACACAGGACTGGCCAAGGGCAGCTGCCCTGCTCCAGCCCAGCTCTGTTCTCTCTTCCACTGTTGTGTCTCAGGCATGTCTGGACAGATGGACAGACTGGTCCAGGGCTGCAGCTGTGGGATGGAAATGCTGCCTGTGAGGTCAGGGCTGAAATGGTTCTGTCCCCCCAGCCAGAGCAAACCTCTGCTGTGCCAAGACCCAGCAGCTTGGAGCATCCAGAACTGCAGGATCCAATGCCTCAGTCACAAGGCAAACGTGCTGGAAAACTCTGGGCAAGACTGAGATAAACAGGCACAGGAAAGTCCGTGGGGAAAGCAAGAACAGCCACAGGCAGCATGCAACATCCAGGAGAAAATCATTTCAAAGGGTGCTGGGAACAAGGGAGCAGGTAGGAGATGAAAAGCCAAAGCTTTCAGCTATTTCTTTGAAGATTTTGGTTTGCATTTGGGAAGGCTGCCAGAACTCAGAGCATGTGTGAGCAGGACAGCAGTGACTGCAGCAGGACCTGGTGAAGGCAGTCCTACCTTCAGACCTGCCCACGGGGCCCAGGACCTCCCAGCCTCGGCCAGCACGTGGTCCTAAGGGCACAGTCACCACCATTAGGGACCCCAGCAAGACCCTCTGCTCCTGCTTGGCAAGGCTTCAAAGCAGCACAGTCTACTTTCCCCCACCAAAACTCCAGAGACTCACCCATCAATACACTGAGCAGCTTCTGAACCCTGGAGTTCACCCCGACGATGCGGTAGAGCCCCTGCTCGTTGATCCCTGAGGAGAACAAGGAACTCGTTAGCAGGAGGCCACAAGAGCTGCTAAGATTTCTTTCACTGCTTTGCCTTCTCAAATAGCAAAGAAAACCTTCTCACCTATCAAATACAAAGCCACAGAAGATGGTAAAATTTGGGGTTGATATCAAGGTTTTCATGTATCCTGTCCTATTTCATTAGAAGTGTTACCCCCAGTTAGCTCAGGAACAAGGATCTAAGGACACCTTTCCTCCTTGCCCACAGCCATGGCAGCCCATGCAGGACCTGCATTTAACCAGGACAATCTGGGAAAATTTTACTGTGTCAAGTTCTTCAGGCTGAGCCTTTTGCATCTGACCTCCCCCTGCGGGGCTGGGACAATCCCACCTGTGCACAAGGAGACTCACAAGAGGTTTTGGGGACAGAATCCCACATGAGAGGACGTGCTTGGCAGCACTCCTGCAGGAAGGATGCTGAAGTGAACACCCCCTTGGGTCCTGTCCCCCCTTTGCACACGCAGGGTGTCAGTGGCTAACCCTGCCCCATGTCTGTGAGTCCCTGCTGGCCCAGCCGTGGGGCAAACGCTTCTCACATCGGCCCCAGCACGTTATGGGCTCATCTGACGTGGGTCTGAGGGCTCATGAATCATTCTGCCCATGAAAAGGGCAGGAAAGCAGCTGCTCCACTGCCAACAGCTGCCCCAGAGCAAGCCCAGCCCCAGGCTGCCCTACCTCTTGTTTCCACAGCGTGGATGCACTTCTTGATGATGCTGAAGCCGATGCTGTCCAGCTGGGCAGCTGCAGGGGAAGGGCAGAGAGCAGGGTGAACAGCTGGCAGGGCAGGCCCTCTCAGGGAGCACCAGGCTCCTCCTGAATCCCTGCCACCCCAGCAATGCACCAGTGCCCAGACCAGCAGGAGATAAATGAGGGTAAAAAACCACAAGTAGAGCAGTTGGTACCAGCTGTAAGCCAGGCAAACACAGACACTGATCATCATTCCAGCCTCCACATCCCTCTGAAGCAGGCCTGCCCTGGGCTCTGCCAGGCATCTACCACTGCAGATGGACAAAATTAATTTAGGATCAAGGTGAGATAACCCAAATTTGTCTGGAAAGCTGACAGTGGGTTGCTTGGAAAGAAATGAAATTGGACATTTTGACACAACAAATCCCTGAAAATGGCACACAAGGTGTCTTGCCTCTGCCCCAGAGTGAGAGCTAAAACATGAGAGTTAATGGGATGTACAGCTCAATTCACCCATGCCAATGCAGGTTTTCACTTCCAGGTTCAAGGAATTACTAATACAGGGACCCCAACACCTGCTGGAAAAATTCACCCCACAGAGAGCTTGCCACCACTGCCTGGAAAACACAGCCCAGAGCCAGATATCTGTTATGGAAAATTAGTTCCTCCCTAGAGAAAGGTTTGGAAAACCTTCCACAGGGCAGGAGCCCCTGAGGGCAGGGTGGGCAAAGCCACCCTGGGCTCCAGGCCCCAGGGAACGCCGTGATGTGGGAGACACAGCTGGTTCAGGGCAGGGCAGGGCAGGCAGGGAGCAGAGCCCAGGCTGGCAGTGCCCTCTGCAAGGCACGTGCAGCTCCCCTCCTTTGCATTCCCCTGCTCCGTGGGCACTGCCAGCTCACAGCCCCTTCCTAATCCCCTGCTTTGAGTCCTCTGCTGGGGGTGGCCTTTGTCTGGTGAATGGCACAAGGACCCACAGCAGTGCAAAGGAAAACAGCTCCATTATGTTTTTCTGGGCAAGCAGGCTGGAGTGCTGAGCCAACACAAGCACACGAGCTGCAGGATGCCTGTGCCACAGGACGTGAGGACAATCCAGAAGCTGCAGGGCCCTTTGCTGGGCACCCTCGGGGCTCCCAGCATGGATTCAGCACAAACCCAAGGTGCCATCAGCAGCAGGGCACAGCTGCCATTCCCAGGCCACTGATAAACACGAGGGTACCTGAGAAGCTCAAAACCATGGTGTGGAAACTCTTTGCTGCAGCAAACCCAGTTCAGCAGGTCTGATCAGCCTTGGCTTGGCACTGGTGTGACCCTGACCTGTGGGCAGCCCTGTGTGGCGCTGATCACTGCTTCAGGCTCTCTGCCAACCCATCCCACAGACCAGCAGTTTTCCCTTAGCCTGTTTGGCATGTTTGGACCCCCCAGGCCAGGTTGGACAGGGCTTGGAGCAACCTGGGACAGTGGAAGATGTCCCTGCCCACAGCAGGGGGTGGAACTGGATCAGCTTTAAGGTCCTTTCCAGCCCAACCCATTCCATGATTCCATGATTCCACAAGCCTGCAGGGCCCACCATCCCACGGCCAGGCAGGCTGGGGTCCCACCTCCCTGCAGCAGGAGGAGGAGACCCAGCAGTGCCTCTGGATGAAGTGACCTGCCATAATCCCCCTAAGCAGATGAACAAGCTCTTCCACTCACTGTCAAGCTCTGCATCAGGAAAGGTTGGGGATTTATTTGCAGTACTTATATCCAGAAACAATATCTGATTAAATTTCCAAAGTGCCTTTATTCATCCTTAAAGTTAAGTCTAATGAGCATTGTAAAAGCTTGATTTCCCCTCTCTCAGAGCATCTGCTCTTCATCTCAGTCATTTACCAAATGATGCAGTTCAGCCATGGTCCAGATCAAAGGCAGATCTGGATCTGCTGCTGTCCAGGTGGCAGATCCATGGAATGATCTGGGTTTGAAAAGCCCCCCCAAGGCCACCAAGTCCAACCATTCCCCCAGCACTGCCAAGGCCACCACTAACCTCTGTCCCCAAGAGCCACATCCACATGGCTGTGAAACCCCTGCAGGAATGGGGACCCCCCTGCCCTGGGAAGATGTGCCAAGGCTGGACAGCCCCTCCAGAGAATAAATTCTCCCTGAGTTCCAATCTGAAGTGTCCCTGCCTGCCTGGCTGAGGCCAAGTGGAAGAGCCTCCCTTGAGGCCCTCCCTGCTCAGGGCAGGGTGTGAGGCTCAGCTCCAGCAGCAGCACCCAGAGCCCAAGAGCTGCATGGCCAGCCTGGGATCCATCCAGGAACATCTCACGTCAGCACAGGTGACACACACCACCTGGACAGCAGCTGCTGCCCACACCCCACACTCATCTGACCTTCAGCAGCATCACATTCCAAGTGCTGCTGAATTACTCTCATCCTGTTCTATTTTTGCCTGGCAGATTATTTCTATTGAATCCATTAATTCCCTCCCTTTACAACACTGATGTGACATATCAGTGTAAAGGGAAGGGGGCAGGGGGCTGAATCAGCCCTGTCAGCCTGCCTGGCTCCAGCTGTGTGGCAGGGCACTGCAAGGTCAAAGCAGCTCCTCTGCCTCCCCAGCACACGTTCCTGTGCCATGCAACCATCTCTGGCTTGAATTCTTCCAAAGGCATTTTGGAAATAAGAACCACAGGGGAGGGGGCAAATCATGAAGCAGAGTCTAGAGGAATGAGCTTTCAAGTCTTACCAGAAATGAGTTTTCAGGGCTCTAACTACCACTGAGCTGCCAAGATTAGGGGTCAGATTAGGTTAGAGAAATGGAAGAAGTTTTTTACAATGAGGGTGGGCAGGCCCTGGCACAGGGTGCCCAGAGCAGCTGGGGCTGCCCCTGGATCCCTGGCAGTGCCCAAGGCCAGGCTGGACAGGGCTGAGAGCACCTGGGACAGAGGAAGGTGTCCCTGCCACAGCAGGGAGGGGAAGAGAGGAGCTTTAAAGCCCTTCCAACCCAAAATATTCTGTGATTCCATGATTGTGATTGCTGGGAAGGGCCAGAGCACCCAGACAAGGGCACAGCAGACAGGGCAGCCAAAGGGACTCAAGAGTGGATGTGGAAGATGGAGAGTGAAATGGTGGGAAGGAAGGGAAAGGAGGAATTTTGTGCTGTTCCATGCAATAAGCACAAATGGCCTGGAGGATTTGTTTCCATGGAGCAGGGCAAGTCCTTCTGGTTAGCAAACTAGAGCATCTAAATTCCCCTGGCTCTCATGGTTCAGTGACACCACTCAGCCCCTCTGCTCGGCCTCCTCCCCCTGCACAGCACACCAAGACAAATCACCCACAGGCCCACGGCCATCTGGCCACACAGCAGGACACAAAACCCAGTAGCTCTGCAAAATTACAGCGTCCTGAAAGCGCCACCACAGCACGGGGAGGCACTCCCAGCCTCCCAGAAGTGCAGGCAGGACGCAGAGGCAGAGAGAGCCCCAGGGTCAGGAACTGCATCCGGACCCCCTCCATCACCACACCCGCTGCAGGTCCTTATAGGAAGATCCTGGATCAAGGGCTGCTGGCAGCCAGC
Organism: Onychostruthus taczanowskii; assembly: GCF_017590055.1. Taxonomy (NCBI): domain Eukaryota; kingdom Metazoa; phylum Chordata; class Aves; order Passeriformes; family Passeridae; genus Onychostruthus; species Onychostruthus taczanowskii. The sequence continues at coordinate 919,783 of NW_024498573.1, forward strand.
CAGCTGCTGAATCGATTTTAGAGAGCCTGGGGAGGCAGGCAGAGCTCTGAAGCAGGGATTTAATGAGGCTGAAGCAGCCAGCCCTCTGCCCACACCAGCAGCAGCCCCAGCCCAAGCAGAGGGTTCAGAAGCACGCTCAGGGGTCCCAGCCTGCTCCCAGAACCAGGAAGGACAGACAGGGACAGACAGGGAGGATCATTCTCCTTAGGAGAGACCATCAAAATGGTCTCCTGAGCCAAACCAGCAGGTACAGAGCTGGCAGGGCTGTGTGCAGGGATATGGAGCACTGACAGCTCATGGCTGGGCAGCACGGAGCTGAGCCACGCCTGGGCTCTGCACCCCACAAACTCCTTTTGCCCTCTGGGAAAAAGAGACCAGAGGAGCTGCTCTAGCAGGGCTCCTACCCCAGGGGCACTGGCCATGCTGCCCTTCCCAGCTCAGCACAGCACTGAGCTCTGCTGGGATCAGCTGGGAGCCAGAGCCAGGTGATGCACGCAGGAAAAGATGGATGTGCAGCCACTGCCAGAGAGGATCAAAGGGAAGGAGAAACCACAGAGGGGGAAGAGACTGCTTTGTGCAGGGGCTGAAATGGGTGTGAGGAACATTAGCTGCAAATTATACCAATTACTGAGAGAAAAATGCTCGGGCTGCAGATGAAAATGTCGTGTCTGAGGCAGCACCAAAATGAACCAAGCACTGAGCACCAAGCCAGGCCTGGCCCTGCCTGACCCTGGCTCTGAGGGAAGGAGGGAAGGGACTGGGGCTGGACTATTGCAATTATGGCAAATCCAACCTGCTGGGAAATGGCTCAATTAGGGGTTTTAAAACACAGGACATAAGAGGCAGAACCAGGTGCAACTGCTCCTCTAGGAAAAAAAACAAGTGCTTTCTTGACCCAGGGCTTTGATTGCCTGAACTACAATAAAAAGATTTTTTTTAAGGGCTCTTGTTGACAATCTTCACAAGGCAGGACCTCCTCACTCCTATATTTCTATTCCAATTCCCCTTTGGAAAGACACAGTCACCCTGCACATTCTGGCTCAGAGAGAAGAGCTGCTTGGTCCCAGGTGCCACCTGATCCCTCTGCTGAACTGCAGGAGCAGGTCCTGAGGCCACCAGACCCCTGCAGTGCCACTGGGGTGGGGACACGGTGTGGGACAGGAGGGGACACACCCTGAGGGATGCAGGGACTGCCTGGCACTGCCCTCCACAGCCCCAGGTCCCACCAGCAGGTTTCTGCCCCCAGTCCCTGCTGGGTGCCACACTCAGCTCTCCCTGGGCCACCCTGGGGTCCCCACACTGAGCCTGTCACCCCCCAGCCCCGGGGAGCCCAGCACAGCCCAGCATCTCCTGCTGACCCTTCCCACAGCTCAGCCACCTCTCAGGGGTCAGGCTTGAGAAGAAATACTCACTGCCTTCGCTCTGGCTGTCCTTGTTCGAGTTGTACACCTGGAAAACACAAGCAGAAAGCCTTATGAAACCCTGGCTCCAGCTGGGACTGCTGGCACAGCTGGTGCCACCACAGTGTGTCTGCTGCCAGGACCTCCCCCAGCAGCCAGGTCCCCAAACACCACCATGACCTCCTGCACACAAATGTTGGGCTGGCCCAGCTCTGCAGTTATGTTTAAATACTGACTAGGACAGCTCTTAAAATGAACGAATGGGATGGACCAGGTGAAAACAGAAATTAGAGGATTCTAAACAAAGTGGAGGTGGGGTTGGACTAGATGACTTTTAAAGGTCCCTTCCAACTCAAACTGTTCCATGATTCTGACTCCTCTCCTGAAAGACACATCCAGAGGGTATAAATTAGAGCAAAGCAGCCAATTCCCTTCTGGGCATTACAGGAACTCTGGTAGGTGCAGCTGGGGCAGGGAGCAGGTACAGCCTGAGCAAACGAGTCAGGCAAAGAGGAGGACAGGAAAAGAAATGTCATTACTTTAGAGAGCACAAGAATGCAGCAGGATGAGGCACTGAATGCATCCAGCACTGCTCACAGCAGAGCCACCTCCAGGACTCCATCCCAGGCCTCTCCAGCCTTCTAACATCCACCCTCCTCCTCCTCCCACCCCAATCACCACCCCACCACAGCTTGGCTGCTGCAGAGTAAAGTGGCATTTCAGTGGATACAATAAAAAGGGAAAACACTGGCAGAAGGCTTTAATCACGATGTGAGGGCACTTTAAAAGCCCAGGATAATACCAACAGCAGCTGTAAGAAGATCAGCCCTCAGACACGTTGAGCACTGAAGGATTATTCTAAACCATTTTAACCTCTTGAGCTGGAGAAGTACAGAGTGCCACCAGGAACACACAGACACATCCCAGCAGCATCCTGGCTGTGATAAGGGGGCACTGTCCACTGAGCAGGACACAAGGCTGGTGAAGCTGTGGGGAACAGGGCTGGGAGCCCTGGCAAGGGGAGCTGCCTGCATCACATGCTGCCTCCCGAAATAGCCAGCGGGCAGGGCGAGCTTCCAAAGGCCATGTTGATAGCAACACCCCCAGCAACGGGGGAGAGGCTGCAGGCAGGGCTCTGCTGCAGGCACCCCAGCCCCTGGCAGCAGCAGGGAGCCCGGGGTGCTCTGGGCTCTCCCAGGAGCTCCAGCTGCAGGGCGAGGCTGGGAAGCTGCCTGGGATGCTCTCAGAGGATCAGAGCCAGGCACAGCAGAGCTCACCGTGCTGCCCCAACAGCCACCACCAGCAAAAACACCCAGCAAGGCTGTGTGTCACAGGGCATGCCACCAGCAGGGCACATAAACACATCCCTTCCCTGGAGGTCACCCAAACACAGGCCATTGCTGAGCTGGGCACCAGCCGGAGCACGGCAGGACACCTTGGATCAGCTCCACCACCCAGCACGTGCTCAGGGGAGCACAGATGCAATGGAGCAGCTCAAAACCGGGCTGTGGGCAGGGACTGAGGAGCACCTTCCCTCTCCCCCTCCCAGGACACCTGGCTACGTAGCACGAGACCAAGCAGAGATGATTGTTTGCAGAGAAAACCCATCAGGCACATCTGGCAGGCGGGGGATGATTCAGCAGCAAAACCAGCTGCAGTCAGCAAGTGAGTTTTCCTCTAGGAACAATGTTTATATCAAGAAAATTAAATAAGTAGAAAGAGGGAAGGAAAACACCCGCAGGCTCCCCTGACAGCAGTGCCCCACCACAGTCAGCCTTCCCTAAGGAAGTTCCCCTCCAAATTCAGTGCCTCTGTTGAGGGCTCACTGCAGGGACTGGGGGCTCAGCTGTTACTTGAGAGACACACAGCCCTTTCTTGGGATCACACACAGATTTCGTGCCCTGGCTCACCCCCATGCACAGGTAACACTAAACACAGCACAGGATCAGGCTTGGAGCACCCTGGGATAGTGGGAGGTGTCCCTGCCCATGGCAGGGGTGGAATAGGATGAGTTTTAAGGTCTTTCCAACCTAAACCATTCCAACTCCTAGCACAGCAGCTCCAGAGACATCCTCTGCCTGCACATTTGCTCTTCCAGTCTGGATCCATGAAACAACAGAGCTTGTTATCACCAGAGACTGCTCTTAAAACAAGGGAAAAGGGCAGACAAGGAAACACAATATGCCTTTGCCATTAATTGCAAAGTGTGCACACAGCAAGAGGGAAGTTTCACAAAAAGGTCAACAGCAACCATAAAACACAGAGACACTGCCACCCTACACCCATGTCATCAAGGACAAACCTTTTATCCATTGTCTCTGTTAATCCACTAACACAACTCCACACCAGCAGGGTTTCAGCCAAGCCCCAAGTCTGCAATATCCCTTCCTTTTCCAAGAAACACTTCTCCTGTTCTGCCTCAATTCTTTTAGAGGGAGATTTCTCTGGGTAAGAGAAGGTTTCCAAGTTTGAGGAAAGGGCTGCTGTGTAAGAGGTCCAGGAGTGAGGCTCCTGCAGTGGCCCAAGGGTCACCCCTGCTCTGCTGGCAACCCCTTGGGCTCGTGCCTTGGCAAAGGCTGCTCCTGCCCAGCCTGGCCCCAGGGATGATATATTGATGTTCCATCCTTCCAGAACAGCTCTGGTAACAGGCAGGGCTTAAAGCAGAAGATGCATTTGAAGATTAAGCCTCGTACACATGAGTCAGTCCATGGACCAACCTCCCCCTGGGAAAGGGGGCAGAATTTTACAGAGGTTCTTGCTATTCCCCACACCACACACATGGCACCGAGCCCAGGGCTGTCCCAGGAGAGATGGGCTGGGAGCACCTTGGAAAAGCTCTTCTGAACCCTCTTCCACACAACTGCCAAGTGCTGGATTTCATTTCCCCCATCCTCACCCTCTCTCTCAGCTGTATTTGCACCACTGCCATGCCCAGGCTGGCTGGGGCTGCCTCACAGCACAGCCCTGGGCCAGGGGACACCAAGGGACAGCACAGTGCCACCTCCCAGGGTGACAGCAGCCAGCACACAGCCCGTGGGAGCTGTGCCCAGGACAGGGCAGGCAGGAGCTCTGCAGACACACACATCCCCCAGACAATAAAACACCATTAAATGAGGGTATTTTGATGCCCACACGCTGTTTTTCCTGTTGTTAACACGCTCTGGAGAAAACAGCCCTAAACCCTGAGAGCTTCTCGTGAAATAAAAAAGCTTCTTTCACTTTCCAGTATTAGTCACTGACAAAGGGTGGGAAATCAGAGGGAAGAAACGTTGCTGGAGGTGAAGGGCCTGTGGCCCATGGACACGTGTGGGAACAGGCTGGGTTATAAAACTCCCAAAATTGGGATAGTGACTAACGTGGAGACAAATCCCTGCCCTGCAGCACTGCCATGCTTTTACATCTCGCTCTCACTAATTATTCCCATTTGATTGTATTTCCAGAGCCAAAATATCCTCCCAGGCAGTTTCAGAAGTGATGTGTATAGAAAAAATATACACTGAGACAGTACAAAACTTACAGACCTTGATGTCTTGTATTTAGTTTTCTAAACTCCTACTGTAGATGGTAAAATATCTTGAACAAAACCAGATTGTATAATTTTTTTTAGCAGAAGCTACTGCTGCTTCATTCCTGCAGGATAATTGCTGCCTGGAAGCTTAAAGAAGGCCTTTACAAGCTATTATTGAAAAATTCCAAGATGCATCTGTAAGTAATCCAGAAAGATAAATTTTATGAGAGCAGTTACAACTCATGACTACTTTGACACTTGCACTATGCTCAATTATGAACTTGATATTTAAGATAATTCATCAAAGAACCAGTTATTTCCTTTGCTGAGACATTTCACCAAATACATGCTTTGTTTTGCAGAGGAAATGGTTTTATAGGGATGATTAAGAGCTCTGAGATGTTCGAGGGTGTGGTGGAGGAGCACACAGCCCAGGAGGCAGCTCCCTGCTCCCCTGGAGCCCAGGGATGAGCTGGGGGTCACTCACCCACACCCAGGGTTGTGATCCAGGAGTGTTGGCTCCTGGATCCACGTCCCCAGCTGCTCATGGACCAAAGCCTGGGCAGAAGCAGCAATGCAGCTGCTGCACCTGCTCCTGCCCCCTCTAAATTCAGTCCTGCCACTGCCACGCACCCCACACTGGAGCTGTGGACCGTGCAAACGTCAGCTATGGATTTTCCTCATCAGAAATCCTTTGAAAGACACCATCTGGAGCCTCAAATACTCCTACAGCCACTGACAGCCACCATCTGGAGCCTAAACCACCTCCACAAGCACTGATGGCCATCGCTGAGAGCCTAAAATACTCCTACAGCCACCAAGAGCCACCATGCAGAGCCTGAAACACCCCTCAGACACCATCCAGAGTCTTAAACACCCTTCAGACACCATCCAGAGCCTGAAACACCTCTACAGCCACCAAGAGCCACCATCCAGAGCCTAAAACATCCCTCAGACACCATCCAGAGCCTGAAACATCCCTCAAACACCATCCAGAGCCTTAAACATCCCTCAAACACCATTCAGAGCCTGAAACACCCCTCAGACACCATGCAGAGCCTGAAACACCCTTCAGACACCATCCAGAGCCTGAAACACCCCTCAGACACCATCCAGAGCCTGAAACATCCTTCAGACACCATCCAGAGCCTGAAACACCTCTACAGCCACCAAGAGCCACCATCCAGAGCCTAAAACATCCCTCAGACACCATCCAGAGCCTGAAACATCCCTCAAACACCATCCAGAGCCTTAAACATCCCTCAAACACCATTCAGAGCCTGAAACACCCTTCAGACACCACCAAGAGCCTAAAATAGTCCTACAGCCACTCTTCACCATCTGATGCCCTTTCTGCTTGTGCACAGATAAATCAGGAAGAGTTTAACCCGTCAGTTTTCCAACCTGACCCTAAACAAACTGCACACGTGATGTGCAGAGAGCAAACACCCGTGAGTGGTTTGGGATGACACTGGGCTGTGGGAAAAGAAAAGGAAGTAGCTGGGGGTTGGAAGGGGAACTCCAAAAAGATGATGTTGAGTAATTTTATTTTTATTTCCTCATTTCAGGGGTCAGGCTGTTGCCCATGGTGCTCATTAACCTCAGAAGACATGGGCTATGATTTCCTCTAGCACTTGCTTCATTTTAAGTTTCATTCACTTTCCTTTAAAGTTTAAAATCCAAAATGACCCAACCTAAGCTGCATCCCTTGGAGGCTGCACAGTGATCAGCACAGTTCCCAAAATCCCACAAATTCCAACACTGGCGTGAAATTCTGCCCAATGGCTAAAATCCAGAGGAAAGGATTGCCCAGCTGCTCAGAGGGAAGAGGGATTTAAGGAAAGCACTGGAGACCAGGAGCCAGCAGCCCTGGTTTGCAGAGAGGGGGATCTCCATCGAAGGAGGATTTCAACTCCATGCCCTGGCGTGGAAGATTCCACCTCACACTCCCTTCACTGGTGCTGGGACCTTCCCTCCAAGCCAGATTTTCCATTTGGACTCTCAGAATGGGCCAGTCCTGCCAGAGTTCCCTGGTCTCCCTGGGGGAGCGGGGTGTTTGCAAGGTCCAGAGCAATGGGAGGAAATGCTGCAGTGTTATGCAATTTCCTTGTGATTCATATTCAGAAATCCTCAAAACAGCCAGGAATGAGTCTTTCAACTTTCAGCTCAAGAGATGCACAAGCCCAAGGGGTATAAATAGATATGACATTCCCTCAGAACTGGTAGCCCAAGTGGCTTCCCAGCCACGCTGGGACAGTCTGGGGAGCCATGGGCAGGAGGAGCACAGACATTCCACACGGGTGTTTTGCAACCCTTTTATAAGGGCAAATGGGCTGAAGAGCAGTGCTCCAGCTGGAGTCCAGCCACCCTGACTGACTCAGCTGCTGCTGGGTGGCTGCAGCACCCCGAGCACCCCAGAGCTCACAGAGAGCCCTGCCCAAGCAGGGAAAGCTGGGGATCCCACACACCCCTCTCCCCACCTCAACTGGCCTGCAACAGAAGGAACAAGCCTTTTCTCCTGATGCCTTCCTCACCAGGACAGCAGGGATGTGCCTGGTTGTGTCCCCACAGTCCCCAGCCTGTCCTGCAGGGCCCTCCACGGGCACAGGGATGGCCAGAGAGGGGCTGGAGCTCTGGCACCCCGAGATCCCCCAGAGCTGGCACAGGCCTGGGGCAGGGAAGGCACCCTGTACCCCGCCCCTGCAACAGAAGGGAAGGGGTCAGAGCAAGAATGGAGAGAAGGAAGAAGAGAAGAGGGAGGTGGACCCTCCAGACCTGCCCCTGAGCTCGGCACTGCGGAGCTGCTTCACTGGGACACAGCCCTGGAGCAGCATCCCAGCAAAGCTCATGTACAAAAAGCCTATTTCCTTGTTAAAAGCAGGACACCTGGCAACCTTGATGAAATCAGCCCTTGTTTCTGGCTCTGCCTTATCAACCCTGTTCTATTTCTGTCTGAGAGCCAGGTTTTTGTACTACAAGCAGGATTTTCAGAGCTAGACTACACTGTGTTGTGGTTAGAAATAACCTTCCCTGCTCTGAGAGCCAGAAGGATATAGATAGGAGTATGATCTCTCCCAGCCCACATCCCTGCAAACCTCTCTGCAGCAGGAGGGGAGGGAAAATTATGCCTTACTTCCCCAAGTGGAGAACTTGGCAGGGCAGCAGAAACCCACTGTGAAATGCTGGTTTATGTCATGCAGACGAAGCTGTTCATTTGGAAGAGGGTGGCCAGGGACCCTGGCAGCTCCTTCCTTCCTTCCTTTCCTCCCAACCTACTGTTCATCACAGTCGGAGTCATCTCCCACCTCGTGTCCCCCTTTCTCTCTCCTGCTCCTTCCTTCCAACATAAATTTCAGCTTCAAACTTATACCCTGATCAGAAGACAGAAAAGTATATCAAATATGAAGCACCTGGGGGACTTGAATCCCCTAGATGGGTCTTGCTCTTCTGTCTCTCTCCTGTAGCCGAGCTAAAGGATGGTTGTAATTAAAAACAAGCCCACATTTTATTACAAGTGCAGGCATTCCCAAGGGCCTCCAGAGCCGAGGCCAGCCGGGCTCCCCGCCAGCCAGCTGGGCTGCTTAGCTCAGCGCAGTTATATAACTGTGTTTGTCACCCAAGGAAACAATCACCTGGGTCAGAACTGGGGAAAAAATTACCTGGCTCAAACTGTCAGCTTCCCATGGCTCACCCAGAGCAGGGAGTGCAGCAGCAGCCACTCTGGGGGCTGTGTGGGAGCGAGGGGAGCAGTGCGTGTCAGATGCGCAGCCTCGGAATAACACAGCTAAAGGTCAACTGCTCCAACAAAATGCATTTCTGGAATAACTAAAGCGCCTAAAGTTTCCCAGAGCAGCATTTTTATGCGGGTCCGGCGAAGCAGACATGTTGGGATCACTCAAATAACTGATTAAAAGTGAAAACTTCTACCGCTCTAAGCTTCCCCCAAGTTTTCTAGGATGCTTGAGCAACAACTTGCACATCCTCCTCCAGCAGCTCTGCCTGGAGCCCGGCCAGCCCCAGCCAGCACACACGCCCTTCCTCCTCCCAACGTCTGCTGACGAACACGGGCTCTCAACACATCAAAACCAGCCTAATTTTAAATGACAGTGTCATCTTTATTTTTAAAATAACTGTAACACAGCCGTGCCTGGCGCTCCTCCTCTGTGAAAGAGGTTTGACACTGCCTGGGTGCTCCGAACAAGGGTGGTGGCTTTGTGCCAGGACTGGCTCAATCACCACTCCCTGGAGCTTTAAGGACTGGGATATCCCTGAGGTGAGACCCCTTTCAATCCCCCTTTTGCACCTGGGGACACCTGTGGGACAGCACAGACCCTGAGGCTCTGGGGCAAGCAGCACAAAGGGGACACAGTCCCACCCCTCCTCTCCCAGAGAGACTTCTCTAAGCCCAGGGTGGCTGCAGAGGTTTCTTGGACCAATCCTGGGATGTGGCACAAGGCTCTTTCCTGGACCTGGGAGCCAGCCCAATGGGGCTTTAAAGGCTCCTGGTGTCCCTCTCCAAAAGTGCAGCAGCACAGCACATTTATCCCTCTCCAGACAGGACCTGAAATTCCACAACACTCATAACCTCCCTGGGAAACCCTCAGCCCTGCCTGCACCCACCCCAGGGGCTGCCAGCACTCCCCACCACCATTTCCACCATCCAACAAACACTGGTTGAGAGACAGCATGGGACACATCCACCCTGCCATGGCCTGAGCCTGCAGCCTGCCTGCTCCTGATCCAGCTCTGCTTCTGATCCCAGTCCTGCTCCTCATCCAGTCCTGCTTCTGATCCCAGTCCTGCTCCTCATCCAGTCCTGCTCCTCATCCCAGTCCTGCTCCTGACCTGTCTTGTTCCTGATCCAGTCCTGCTCCTGACCCCAGTCCTGCTCCTGATACAATCCTGCTCCTGGTCCAATCCTGCTCCTGATCCTGCAGAGCCCAGGTCCATACACAGATCTGCCAGGAATGACAAACCAAGGGAGAACTCAGAAATAAAATTATCAAAACTACAGAGTCCAAAGACCTTCTTCTGGGGCTGCAGCTGGGAGAAGAAAAACCCCTGGGTGAGGGAAGGTAGTGGGTCTGCAGCAGGACAGTGAATCACTGCTTAAAACCAAATGTAAGACCCAATAAAGGAGGAAATAATGGAAGAGGCTGGCTTTGCGAGCCATTGAAGCATGAACCATTTACTTTAATTTTTAATTTAAAGTAGGAAACAATACTCTAATAGTCTATTTAAATTGGCAGGGAAATTTGTCCTCCCAACATGGAGCTATTCCCTGAATTTCTACATGTTTGTTGAATTGCCTGATCAAATAACTCAAAGCAGAGGTGATAAAGAGAGGAAAGGAAAGTGAGTATGCTCTCTTTGCTCTGTCACTCCAGCTGAGGCTCTGTGCCTCCCTGCTGAGGCTGCCAGCACGGCTGAAGGGTGGACAGCAAGTTCCCACCAAACCACGACACGAAATCACTGGATGCAAGCACCTGCTCCCTGCTCCCTGCCCTGGGGCTGGTTCACCTCTCTGGGCCCAGGCTCACAAACAAGTTGCTGCAAGCAGCTGCTCCATCCTGTTCCACATCTGTGCTGCAATCCAGGTTCGATTATCCCCATTGCCCAGGCACCCCACAGACCCAAGGCAGCCCTCAGCACCACGCTCACCCCCAGCCTGAACCCAAAACCCAAGAACACACCTGCAGCAGAGCTGGTGGCTGTCCCACGCAGGAGACGTGTGTTGTGGACCAGGTGGGGATGTGTGTTGTGGCCCTGTGGACCAGGACCCACACTCACATCCCCAGCCCTGACCCCTGTGAGCTCCTCTCGGGGTTATCAGCAGTGACAGGAGATAAGTGGCTGTCACTGGGTCCCCACCAGAGGCAACGTCTCCCAAAAGGAGAGCAAAACCCATCTGATGTCCTGGGACCAGCCAGCCCAGCGTCCAGGCAAAGCCAAACTTCCACAGCCAATTTCTGCAGCACAGGCCCCAAGGAAGAGGCAGGAATGCATTACAGACACAGTGAGGTATTCACACCAGAGACAGGAGCACTGCTCTGCTCCTGGACACCCCGACAGCACAGCTGGAACAAGAGGTCACTGACTTGCCAGAACTGGGTGGGACAGCACTTTTAGGTGTGTAAAAGCAATCCAGAGGGCTCTTTCCTCTTTTAAAAATTATCTATAATGCTTCTCTAAGTATTTTTCTCTGAAACAACTTCTTAAGTAGAGGACAAACCCCGCCAGCTGGGAGAGCCGTCAGCCACTGAAGCAGCAGTTGCTGGAACCAGGAATAAAAGCCTGAAGTCAAGGCTTAAGACCTCACTGGCTTAAGTGCTTTAGAAGCAAAATAAAAGCTTACAAACTCCATGTAAAGTTACTGCTATTACAGGCTTAAAGGGTTACCAAACAGGAGAGGGAGAAGGAGGGAGCAGCAGCAAGAGCACGTGATCCAAGAACTAACATGGAACATGGCATGGACCGTGCTTCTCTGAGGATCCTCTGCTACTACCTTTTCCCCAAAAAGGACAAAGTATTTTTTGGGGCAATAATCTTGAGCTGTGGGCTGCAAAAAAATCCAAGCAGGGGCTCCCCTGGGCCAGTCTGGGTGCCAGTGGGACTCACCATCACCACGGCTCCCTGCACCGAGGGGTGGCACTAACGCCCCCAGAGCATGGAGAGACTGAGCTCCAGTTCAGGGAAAGTTCACTGGGTTGTCTGGGCTGGGGAACAGAGCAGAGGCAAATAGAAGCAGTAAACAATAGAAACTTAGACATTAGGAGTGGGTAGAGTGGGGAAAAAATGTTCTGTTCACTAAAGAGAGAGACAGGGAGATGGAGACGCAGCAACAGGAATGACTCAGGTCATAGAAAACAACAAAAGAAATCTCCTATAAGCAAACAAACCCAGGCAGGATGAAGGCCATGAAAACCTGCAAGACAGAGCACATAAAAAAACATATTTTCCAGAAAGCTGACAGAAACATGTCTGGGGGATTGAGAACATAATCAAAGCTCAGCACGAAAAAGGCTGTGAGGAAAGACACAGAGGAGGCAGGCAGGGAGCAGACCCTGGGGAGAGCAGAGCAGAGAACACGGCGATCGCTCCGGCACTCGCCCACGGGCTCCCCGTGCAGAGAGCTCAGGCCACAGACACCGTCTGTGCTCAAAGATGCTCTGGGTGAGGCTTTTTCTACCATCTCTGATAACTGAGATGGAATGAATTCACAAGACAAAGCAGATCTGCAGCTCCACTGAGTCCCAGCACAAGGGGTTGGGAAGGCGAGCAGTGGGTGCCTATCCATCCTCCTGCAGCCACACTGGGACTGAAGTCCTTCAAGGGAATTTATTTTTTGAATGAGCCAAAATGACAAAAATGCCGAGGTTGAAAGCACTGGAGTGAGTTCACAAGACAGCGTTTCCACTGGGAAATAAATCTCTCACCATTTTGTATAATTAGACAAGGAAAATGAAAAGCAATTTCAGAAAGAATTCCCAGAAGCAATATCCAAGGAGGAGGTGAGAGGTGCACTGGGCAAGAATGCGGGGCTGGGCTCTGCTGTCACTGCCACACCAACACGGGTGGCATCTCCAGCAGCAGGGCTGGAGCAGCTCCAGGACCAGTGACAGGTGTGCCACCAGGAGCACTGGGACAGGAGCAGGGCACGGGGAGCTCCAGAGGCACATCCAGAGCGGCCGTGGCACCCAGCACATGTGGAGGAGCCAGCAGACCCTGAGGGGACACGCCGCAGGAGGGGGAGGCAGAGAAACAGAGGAGAAACAGGGGAGAAACAGAGGAGAAACGGGAAAAACAGAGGAGAAACGGGGGAGAAACAGGGGAGGAACAGAGGAGGAACAGGGGAGAAACAGGGGAGAAACAGAGGAGAAACAGACGAGAAACAGACGAGAAACAGACGAGAAACAGACGAGAAACAGGGGAGAAACAGAGGAGGAACAGAGGAGGAACAGAGGAGAAACAGACAAGAAACAGACGAGAAACAGACGAGAAACAGACGAGAAACAGACGAGAAACAGACGAGAATAGGGGAGAAACAGACGAGAAACAGACGAGAAACAGTGGAGAAACAGAGGAGAAACAGACAAGAAACAGACGAGAAACAGGAGGAACAGAGGAGAAATAGAGGAGAAATAGAATAGAGCAGGAAGAGAGCAGGAACAGAGCAGGAACACAGGAGGTTTGGGGCTGTGAGTTTGGGGACACAGCCGGGAGGGCGAGCGCTGTCCCCAGCCCGAGCAGCCCCACAGGCCGGGGGCCCGGGCCGGGTCACATCGCTGCCCGGGCACGGAGGGGGCCTGGGCCGGGTCACACCGCCGCCCGGGCACGGAGGGGACCCGGGGGCCCGGGCCGGGTCACATCGCTGCCCGGCACGGAGGGGGCCCGGGTGTGCGGGGCGCGGTGCCACCCCGGGCACAGGTGCCGTGAGGGGCCGGTCTCAGCCGCCATCTAGTGGGGAGCGGCCACGGCTCCGGGCTGGCCCCGGCTCCGGCACCGCTGGGGAAAAGCTCTCCAAGGCCACCGGCTTCCAGCTGTGCCTGATCCCCACCTTGTCCCCAGCCCAGAGCTCTGAGTGCCACGGCCAGGAATTCCTTGGGCGTCTCCAGGGATGGGCACTCCAAAGCTCCCTGGGCAGTTCCAGTGCCTGAGCACCCTTTCCATGGGGAAATTCCTGCTGGTGCCCACCCTGTCCACCCCTAGCCCAGCTTCAGGCGGTTCCCTCTCCTCCTGTCCCTGCTCCCTGGAGCACAGCCCGACCCCACAGCTGTCCTCTCCTGGCAGGGCACTGTGCAGAGCCACAAGGTCCCCCTGAGCCTCCTCCTCCTCCTCCACACTCATTCACCACAACCTCACCTAAATGCTTACCTTGCTCTTTGCCACAAGACACAGCCTAATTTGTGCCTCTCCTAAACCCTCAGCCCAGCACAGCCACCATCAGCCAACACAGTTTTTATTCCTGACTCAGGTTCCAAGGAAGTTTCAGAATCGCTCTGGCCTCCACCACATACATTTGCAAACTGCATCAGCACAGGAGAAAATCCATAAGAAACTGATCCTGAGTATCTTAACAAAACCAAACACCACTGCTCCGTCATGGAGTTAGCAGTTTCTCCTGTTTCCAGCCTCTGCAACATGGAAGAAAACCCAAAGTCAACACGGGGGCTTTATCCAAATGAATAACAAGTGGTAAGAGTTAACGGCGTGATGAGGGCTGTCTGGAGGCTGCTGACTGTGAGACACAGCGTAAATCTTCTCAAGTTGTGACAAATGTCTTGGCTAATGCAGCCACATTCTATGCTTAAATCTCACTAAGATGTAATTTGACATTTGGGTTTACTTTTTTCATTATAATTAAGAAACAAACTCCAGTCCGCGCTAATCTCTCCACAGCCTGAATTTGCTCATGGAATTACCATCCCCACCGTGCCAATCCTTCCCCACACTCTACAGTCAAATCAAAGGAAAACCAGACATTCTTTCCAGTAGGGTTCTTTGGTTACAGAAATACAGTCAAAGCATAGAATGGATATTTCTATGAGTCCAAAGGTTAAATCCTCATCTCTTGCTCAAGGAAATCCCTCTGGAATAGGTAACATGAAGATAACATGCTGCACCCTGGTGTTGTAAGATAAGAACCCAAACAGAACAGCCCACAGCTGCATTTTTGATGGATGGAGGAGGATAGCTGAGGACAAGCAGCTGCCTCATGTGTCAACACCCTCCACCTTCAGCAGCAAAGTGTCTCTTGGATCCCTTTCCATGCAGGCGGCATTCCCATCGCTCCCACTCCACACCTGGAAGGGCAGTGTAAGCCATTAGCAATTAAGTGCCACAAGGTATGGCATTAATGCACAGCCACAGCCCCTGACGTGCTGGATGAGCCAGCTGCCCTCACCTCAGCTGATGGGCATGATAGGGGAGAACAGCAGCACGCAGGCACCACCACCTGTGTGGTTTGGAAGGAGTTCTCGTGACCAGATTCTGGAACAGGATAATCCAGGCAGTCCTGTCCTGGTTGCTCCACAGAACCTTTGGCATGCACAGCTCTTTGCAAGCACCCAAGACCTGTGTGTGCACCTCTGCAGACTGGCTGTGCTCCTGTGCTGCACCCTGGTACCATCAGCAGCTCACACACAGCTGGGTGACTGCTTTCCTGCAGCTCCCATGGCAGCTGACTGGCTTTGCCATCCCTGCCACAGCAGCTCCCAGCAGAGGTGGGCAGTGGGAGGCAGGTGAGCAGGTTGGAGGAGCACAAGACTCCATTCAGATTAGGAGCAACAGTGCCTATTTTGTTTCTGAAGAAATGGTGCCACCAGAATCAAGGCAGGGTTTTCTTTAGGAGGGATCAAGACAGATGGCACCTGGAGCTGGAGAGGGTTGTGCCACTATAGCTGCCCCAGGGGTCAAGAGCCAAGGGTGGAGGAGCAGGCTGGTTCTCCCAGACAAGGGCCCCTTTCCAACAGGTGACAGAAGAAGGGAGCAGAGGCTGTCACAGAACCAGAGAATCATGGAATGGTTTAAATTGGAAAGGCCCTTAAATCTCATCCAGTCCTACCCACTGCCCTGTCCAGCGTGGACCTGGATCAGGGATGGGGCAACCACAGCTTCTCTGTGTGGGTGTAAATTGAAACAAGAGAGGTTCAGACTTGGGGTCAGGAGGCCAGGGAAGCAGCTGGGCTGGAGCCCAGGCAGGCTGTGCCCTCTCCTCCCTCGGATGATCTCAGCTCCCGACCAGTAACGCCCCGAGCAACCTGCTCTGAGCAGGAGGCTGGACCAGAAACCTCCTGAGCTCCCGTCCTACCTGAATTACCTGATGGATCTACGACTCCAGGCTGGGACCTGGCTGCAATCCACCACGCAATCCTTTCCCTGAAATGCAGGGCAGCACCTCCCACACGCAGCCTCCCGATCTCCCAACTGCTGCACGTTCCAAAAGCAAGCGCTTGACCAACTCCAGCACTCACAGAACAGCCTCGTGTGTCCATGCCTCACCTGAATGCTCCAATGAACATTTCTCCTGACAAACAAGAACCTTTCCATGGATCTGGGGGGGTCTGTGGGAGCAGGCTGTGCTGGGTGGGACACCCTGCTCCCTGCATGGGCTCTGCTCTGACTGCCAGAGCCTGGCTCGAGCCCAGAGTGCAGACACCCACTCCAAAGCCACAAGGGCTGTCACAGCCCAGGCTGCTCTGGCTCTCCACACAGCTTCTTTTCATATCCCAAAATGCTGTTGGCCATGAGCAGGCACAGAGGCCACAGACTGTCTTGGCTGCTCAGCAGTGCCCTAAATGCCACAGGAGAGTCACCACACAGAGTCACCAAGCCGTGACCCCAGCACCCCCTGAGGGACCCGCTCACAACCAGCCAACGCTCTTCAAGCTGGCAGTGAGGTTTGCAAATGCATTCCAAAATAAAAATGAACAACAATGAGTTTTCTGCAAACCTCCAGAATCCCTTCCAGAGGTGAGGAAGCCTTTGGCACAGCAGGAGCAAACACGGAGAAGAGGGGCCACACTCCTCCGCTCACACGAAACCTACAATCCTCTACCAGACCCAGAAACGGCTGCCAAGGAGCCGCAGGACTCCAAAAGCCCTGGAAATCTACAACGTCTTTTCTTCCACTGCTCTTTTTGCCATGTTTTCCTTTCAGCACGGCAGAGCAGCATGTTTGTGCTGGCCAAGCCTACCCTCCTCCTCTCCACCGCACCTCCAAGCAATCCAAGCACGGGAGATACAGTATTACCTCAAATATTTAACCAAGGGATTAAAGGATTCTCTTGGCAGGAGGCAGAAGCTGCCCCACGGATAATACAGCTCCCTCGAGGGCTGGCAGGCGCTGCGTGGCAGCGGCTCCGCAGCGAGCCCGGGCTCCCGAGAGCTCGCCTGGATTTCCTCTGCCTTCTGCCCAAAACTCCTGCTCACCGGCTCCCGGCCGTCCATGGCCTCCATCCACAGCCGCCGGTCCTCCTCCGAGAGCGCCTGCATGGTGATGACGCCGGGCCTGCCGGGAGAAAGGGAATGCTGTCAATGAACTGCGGGACGGGAAGCAAAGGTGGCAAAGATGAATTTTTCATGAGGGGAAGAGGCAAGGAGGACAAGCTCCTTCCCAGGCAAGCTCCAGCACAAGGAGGACAAAAGCCATGGACATCCCTGCAGGTCCTGACCAGGATCAGCAAGGAGCAGAGGACATCTCCAACAATCAACACACCTTGGCAGTGATTTTGTGCAAGAGCTGGGTGCCAAATTCCTCCTCTGGCCCCTGGCCAGCCAGCTCACCTGCACTGGGTAAAGCACGTCCATGCAACGGCAGGAGAAGGCAAGGAAGGCAAGCAAGGAAGGTAACCAAGCAAGCAGGAGCCCCACACATCCCAGCCCCCCGTGTCTCACCAGCACCCCAAGCACCAGGCTCATGGAGGAGACCTTCTGCTGTGCAAAGCATTTCATCCCAAAGATGTCTGTGCCCTCATGGCTGTGCCAGTCCCCTGGCCCTGTCCATACCCTGCTGTAAGACACGGCAGCGGCAGTGGCACAATGCTGGTCCTTGTCCCCGTCCAGCAGCCTCACAGGGGGAGCAATGCAGGAGTCCCAAGGTGCCCAGGGTGCCGCTCCTGCCCCCAGCACTGTCACACACACTACACCAGAGCTGCCCTGTCAACCTCCAACAAACAGCTCTGGGACTGCTCATTTACTGTAATGAGAAGGGGAAAGGACAGGCCTGCGTGCTGCACACACAGCACAGGAGCAGGGGACAGCAGTGGCACTGCCCTTGCCTGAAGGCCAACGCCACCTCCACGCTCCTCAGTGGAGCTGCGTCCACTCCTGGACCACCCTTTCCATGCAAGGAGTCAAACCTCCTTTACCTGCTCTGGTACGCGTGACCAGCAGGCTGAGGATGGATTTGACATGACAGAGTGCTTGCACAGCCTCAGGTGGGGGGTGTGGGGACACGGAGGGTGGGAGCTGTGATCCCCCACCAGGGGCTGCCATCTCACTGCGCCGTGCGTGGCTGTGAGCTCCCAGGATTTCCACCTCCACATCCCAGCCCATCCTGCAGCCTGGACCCCGACACACACAGCTGGCTAAGCCTTCTCAGCCTTGTGCCTTTGGGCTGGCTCTGCAGCTCCAGAGGGTGGCCACATCCCCCCCAGCGCTCAGGCAGACAGACAGTGAGACCTGTCCGTGTGTCTGCTCTGGCGCTGCCGCTCCCTCCCCGGCTGTTCCCAGACACAGCAGCCGAGCATCCCCGCCGGAGCACGGCGAGCAGATTCCCTGGCAACGGGGACACGCAGGGCGGCTGCCGAGCTCTCTGCCCGTGGGGTTTCAAACACTGAGCTGTGACAGCACACAGCCTCTGATGCTGCTCTTCCCAGCCCAGCAGAGCAGGGGCTCTGGAAGGGCACAGGAGCCAGGAACTGCTCCGAGCGCTGCGGGGCACGGGGAGGGAGGGAAGGGAAGGGAAAGGGGGATTAAACCTCGGGAACTGCCAGCCACCTGCAGAGTGTTCCACTGAGCACGTAGGCTCTGCTCGGTACTCAACCCCCAAAACCTGATAAAGCCTGGGGAGAGGGGTGATTTCTAACTTGAACTTCCCAAGGGTGATTCAGCCGGAAAACGTGAGCTGCACCAACACTCTGCAGATGCCCTTTGGTCCTTGATAAGAGCCTGTAAGAAAATTAAACTTTAACAGGGGCTCTCAAGAGGTGGGCTTGGCCCCTCTGCTGCTGCTCTGTGGCATGCACCGGCCAGGAACTGAGCATTAACCCTTCTCCCTAACTCCACTACCATCCAACCAGCCCAGCTTTCAGCAGGCACACGGCAGCTCAGCACTGTCCCACCAGTGGAAGCTGTGCCCAGGTCCAAAAACCAGACATAATGTGCTTGATCTCTGCTAATCCCATTGGTGAGTCAGTCAATACTCACCAGCTTAGTGGTTTGGAAGTTTACTCACTTCGGAGGGAAGAGGAAACCACTTAACCATCACCCCATCTGAGAGGGAAAATGCTCCACATCCAACAGCAAATATGTTCAAAACACTGCACAAAGCTCCTTGTTGTGCAGGTACAAAGTGACCCAAGAGCAGTCCCTGGTACCTGGGGAGCTGCAGTGGCCACTTTAGCCAGGGCTTAGGTCTGACTTTAAGCCAAGCTGCTGCTGAAGGCACAGACACCTCAGGCAGAAAGCCCTGGAGGGGCTCTAGCTCAGCAAGAGACACACAGGAAAGGAAATTCTGGGATTTCTGTCTCTTTAGCCAAAGAAATAGAGCAGAGAAATTTAAACCCTCCATTCATGGTATGTTGGGCACTGGACTCTGGGTCCCAGAATGGCAGTGCTGGTATCTGGAGTGCCAGCTTCCCTCAGCACAGGGCAAAGAGGTGATAGCAGCAAAATGTTTGTTCTGCCTCTGAGCAGATAACAACTCCTGGGGCTTCACTTCAAAGTCAAACTTCTTTAACAGCATGAGGGGAGGGGCTGTGAAACTGAATCAAACCCAATTTCCATTGCAAATAGCCCTGCATTTCCTCCCCCAGTGTTTATTTGCCAGGACACCCATTGCATCACTTTCCTGAGCAGAACCATCTTCCTGGCTGTGATAAATTTAAAATGCACCCACACATTATACCTCATTCATTATGGATGTGGCCGATGCCCACGGGGCTCCATGTGCTCACAGCCAGGTCGGGTGGCTGGCACAGGATCAGCCTCCTGCCAGCACCAGCCCTGCTGGAAACACTGCCTGCACACAGCTCCATCCTCAGCCAGCCTCCTCAGGAGCAGCCCCTCCCACAGCCATGGCAAAACCCTGCTCGGATGTCCCTTCCCAAAAGGGACCTGTCCTTGTCCCCTCACCTGACAAATTACCCAAATACTGGGGGGTCACTTATGCAGATAATTATTTATAAAGAGAACATGCAGTAAATACAGATTCTGCTGTGGGGCAGCTCCCACCTCCTCCCAGCACAGCGTGTACCTGTACCCACGTGGAGCCAGCCCACCCCAGCCAGCCCCAGCCGTGTCACAGACAGCAGGACACCCTCCTGGAACCTGAGCTGTTGTGGCAAACGAGATCAAGGACCTGCTCATTCACTCCTAGGTGCTGCATCCCACATTTCCACCTGCACTCCACATTTTCCACCAAACCCCTCTGCCTTTTTCTGGGACACAAGGAGCGGAAGGGACATTTTGGGATCAGAAGAAATCCATTTCTAAATGGAGTAAGTGTAGGAGGGTGAGACCAGAGCAGAACATGGCAAACACTTAATAAGAAAGAATATTTTCAATATGCTACAATCTAAAAATGGAAGATTTTTTCCATACGAGACCACACAGGAAATTTGAATTTTCTCAATATCTCAGCTTTTGTGACAAATGGCCTGGCCTCAAGGAGCTGTGACTAAGCACACTGAGAAAATGAGAAACTGCAATAGCTTTTCCTTCTTCCAGGAAAACAAACAAATAAGGAAAGCAATAGAAACAGATAAGAACTTCCAACTGCTGTAGCAGCTTATCACAGCGAGACAATCTAAACTGCTGATGAAAACACACAAGAGTGCATTAATAACAGGGGCTGAGCTGGGCTGAGTGCACAGAGATGTTCCCAGTCCTGAGCAGAGCAGTGCAGCCCTCACAGGACCCCACAGCCATGGGCCAGGCACCAGCAGCCAGATGCGGCCCCAAAAAGCTGGTGAGCAAAGATGGAATTAAGGGGGAGACTGACTCTGAGCTCACAAGGTCTGGGCACCCACGGGGATCTCGGAGCACCAGCAGAACAGCCACCGGCACCTTCCGCAGGGCTCGGGGCCACCGTGGCCACCAGGGGAAGGAGCCTCATCCCTCACTGTGACAACCCATCCCTCGCCCCCTGAGACAACCCCCAGGCTTTGTTTTAAAGGTCGCTGGAAAGGTGACACCGGCAGA
This sequence comes from Onychostruthus taczanowskii, assembly GCF_017590055.1. Taxonomy (NCBI): domain Eukaryota; kingdom Metazoa; phylum Chordata; class Aves; order Passeriformes; family Passeridae; genus Onychostruthus; species Onychostruthus taczanowskii. The sequence goes on from NW_024498573.1 coordinate 940,615, forward strand.
GAACGGGGACAGGCTGCACTGCACTGAGGCGCTGCGGGCGCGGGGACAGCAGGGCTGGGGTCACCTGGCACAGCAAGCAGGGGACAGGTCCTGCCACTGTCACAGCCCTGCATCTTCAAGTGCACTCCCAGAGCAAGGCCAACAGCCCTCCTGGGGAAAACCATCTGCTCAGGGCAGCAGTGGCAGGTGCCTGGCAGCCCTCCCAGCCCCACGCCAAGCACCCAGCCCCTGCGCCAGTTGTTTCAGGAAGAATTCCTGCCTGGGAAGGGTGGTTGGGCATTGCAGGGGCTGCCCAGGGAGGTCTGGAGTGCCCATCCCTGGAGGTGTCCAGGGAAGGGCTGGAGGTGGCACTCGGTGCTCTGGGCTGGGGACAAGGTGGGGATCAGGCACAGCGGGGACTGGATGGTGTTGGGGGTATTTTCCCACCTCAGTGGCTCTGGGATTTTGGCTCTAGGGTTCCACTGTGTCCAGGTGTGGTGCCAGTCACCCTGGGCACACCCAGGCAGAGTCTAGGGCAATGGTGGTACCTGCAGAGTTCACTGCTCTCCTGACACACCAAACCCTGCATTTGAAAAGCTCCTGCTCCCCTAAAAGCCAGCTGGCACTTAGAAGCAGTTTGCTTCTGGCCCAGAGCAATGACCTACATCATCCTAAATGACAAAGCCTTTGTCATCAGTCAAATGAGATACTCCTCCTCCCCAGGCTCATTTTGTAAGACACTGGCTGACATCCCTGTTCACCTTGTTTACAAACCTGACTTAATGTGCAGAGACTACAAAGGAGTTTAGTTAATGAAAAAAGAGCATTAGCAGGAAAACACAGTATCCATCACGCTGGGGATGTATTTCAGCCAGACCCTAGAACACCATTCTGGGGTTAATTTTGCTGTAACAACACAGTACAATACTTCTAACTTGCTACATTGAACATGAGAGCTATTTGTAAATGCCAAGGCCAGGCTGGATGGGGGCTGGAGCAACCTGGTCTAGTGGAAGGTGTCCCTGCCCATGGCAGGGGGTGGAATGAGATGGGTTTTAAGGTCCAACAGAAACTATTCTGGGATTCTGAGACAAGGAAGCAATGCTGTAATAACAGATCAGGCTCCAGATTTTCAGCTTGGTTGTGCTGAATCATCTTTACAGGAGAAAAACGCACTTTTTTTTTCGCACCTAGGAAGGAACAGCTCTTGGCTGGTGCTATTTAGGGTGTTACTGCTGAGCTCCCAAAATGCAAGGCTGACAAAAGCCCTGTTTGTGTGCAGTGTCTGAAGCACGGCCGAGGCTGCCACCTCCAGGCTGTCTGAGAGCTGTAGGACAGCCCAAGCCCCGGAGCTGGCAAGGTGGAGGTGATCTCCAGCTACAGTGGGACCTACCCCAGGAACAGGGAGACAGGCTGGGCACACCACAGCCTCCTTCAGCCGTGGCAAAACTTGTTGCTTCCTCTTCCTCTTAAGTTTATCCAATATTTTAGACATCTAATGACAAATTCTGATACCAAGAGAATGCAGAGCTGCCTGTATATTGGGAAAAAACAGCCTTTTCCTTCAGGTGTCCTGCTCTCCTGCTCTCTCAGGCAAATCCCTGCAGCAGAAATGTGTACATGAAAGGAGAAATTCCTCAGGTTTCCCCTTCCTGTGCTACTCCACTACCATTAATTACATGGAGCACGCAGATTTCTGGAGCAGCTCCTGATCCCATGCCTGGCAGGCTCCAAACATCAAGAGAAGCTTCAGCTGCCTCTGAACACGCTGAACAAAAATTATTGTAGCTCCATTCTCCCTCTCCCACTTTTTAGTTTGATTTTCACATTAAAAAGAAATATCCCCAGGGCACAGCAAAAAAAAAAAAATTCCTGTGTCAGCAGAAATATTGCAACTTTCTGGAGAAAAGCACAGCTCCAGAGAGTGGGAGGCAGCCCCAGGTTATCTCCTCCCTCAGCCAACACAGGCAGAGCCTCCATCACCCCAACCCCTCCCTGCCACGGGCTGGCACCAAAATGCTGTCCCAAGCACAGGCTGGACAGGGAGAGGCACCAGGGTTATTCCAGCATTATTCAGCACCCACATTTTAATGAACTCGGGTTTTTCTGAGACCTCCAGGGAATTCCTGCAGATGGGAGGACAGGCACACAACTGGGAGAACACACTGAGTGCCTTTGGAGCAGGCTTCTGTGAACCATGTGAACTTCTGCAGCGAGGGAGACCCAAGCAGTGACTAATTCCTCTTGGAATAGCAACACCAGCCTGGCTTTCCTGTTTATATGTGTAAGCCATGCATGATGCTAGCTGATAGGGTAACAGCTCTCACTTCTGGGCGCCAGAGATTGAATCCACACATACCTCTGCTCCAGCTGCTGGGCGATAAGTCAGCAGAAGGGTTTTCCTTCTTCAGGAAAAAGGAGTGAAAGTGCCTGGAGGCACGAGCCAGAGTCCATTATCACCCATCCATGATGAACCAGCAACAGCCAGTCCAGCAGCAAAGCTGACACTATTCCAGCACATACCCAGTGCTGGGAAGAGGCAGCACATCCCTGCCAGAACAGCCACAGAGCACCTTTTGCAGGCTGGCAACTGCTCACCTTCTGTGGCCAGAGGCTGCAGAAGTGCCAAAACACCCTTAAAGTCAGAGAGACCTGAGTCACAGAGACTTGTAAACCAAAGCACTGACTCAATACACGGAGAGCACCTGCCTGGAAAAGGTGTGATTCCATGGACTAATGCTTTCCACTCACAGAGGGTGTGACTGATGGAGAGAAACACGGGAACTGCACAGGAACTGTCCCACAGCCAAGAGCAGGAGCACAGCCCTTCCCTCCACACAGCCAGCACAGCCCCAGGAGCTTCCTGGCAGCACTCACCGATCCACAGCCTCCACATCAAAGCAGAACCTCTTCTCAATGGTGTCTGTTTTCCGCCGTGTACAGGATTTCAGGGTGACAGCTTCATCCTCGCCCTGAGAAGAGACAAAATCACAGCTGAGGCTGAGAACAACCAACAGCCACAGGCCTGTCCCCAGCACGCATGGCTGTCAATGAGCAGGTTCAAACCTGGGGGAATCTGGCAACATCACCTGCTAAAAGCATCTGGTTTTATCCCTAACAGGAGGAATTGTCTTTTTTACCCTTATTTAGTCCAAAACTTTTCATGAGGAGCCTTCCCTTCAGGATGCCCACAATTCAATCTGTGCATAAAGCACCACACAACCCATTCTTCATCTGGGCAGGTACTGCTGGACCACAGCTTTTGGGCAAAATCAGCTTTATTTTCCATTGCTGAACAGCACTCCCTAGACCTGCTGGCAGTTTGCACTCCACGCTGCATTTTTGGCAGCACTGTGCACACGAGGACTCCTAACAGGAGCAAACACGTCTTAAAATGTTTATTATATAACAAAGCAATGACAAAACCATTCTCCCACCCAGAGAATGCCTCTCTGCATCCAAGCTGTACTGGATTTCCAGAGGGCTGAGCAGCGATCCAGCAGGATCTGTGAGCACTGCTGTCCTCTGCTGGAGGGAATCCTGCCTCAGCCCCTGCCAGCACAGACACCTCTGCAACTGTGAAATTCCACTGATGACTTAAGAGAAAATGAATTCTGAAGGAGTTCCTGGAGACAGACACTTTTCTGGGCTCTCTGTGCTCTTCCTGATGACACCTTGGCTGACCACCCTGTTCCCTGACATCACCATTTTTCCAGGAAACATATTTAGAATCACTTAGATTGGAAAAGACCTCAAAGATCACAGAGTCTGAAAGTTGCCCAGAACAGCCAAGCCCACCACTGATCCATGTCCTCACGAGCCACAACTACACGTCCATTAAAACCCCCCAGGGAGGGTGACTCCCTGGTTCTTACCCATAAACTCCTCCCCACTGCCAGCACCATTCAGCTCCTGGCAGCCAGAACACTCCCTGACACTCAGTCCTCCCCATCCCACCGTGCCCCCACGATGGCAGCAGTTTTTCCTGCTGCACGGTGCCTCCCAGCCCCTCCTGCTGGTTGCCCATGTTGCAGGCACTGCTGTAGATGCTCTTCTGCTGGGACTCTGAACCTGCCCCAAAACCAGCCCTAACCTGGCTGTTCTCTGTGCTTCCATGGTTTCTAACCCACCAAGAACTCTCCAGTCCCAGACAAAGGGACTCAGCACGGACCAGGAAGACAGAAGAGCTCCTGCAGGGCTTCTCCCCAGGTCTGGCAGTGCCCCTGGTGCCCCCCAGCCTGGCAGACAAGGCTGCTCCCCCTGTCTCCCCAGACAAGGCTGCTCCCACTCTGCCCAGCTCCCTGTCCAGAATTCAGGGAATGCCCCTGCTCCAAACCCACCAACACCCAGCTCTGGCCACAGCCCAAGGTCACGAGGGGCTGGCACCCCCTGTGACCCAGGAGTGATGGGTCTCCTCATGCAGCACCTCAGCACCTGCTCCAGGCAGACCCCAGAATTCCCAGCAGTGCAGCCCCAAGGCCCTGGGCTGCTCCATGCCCAGATGTCCATGGTGGTCACCACTGACAGACCCTGGAGCCAGAGCTGCCCCAGCACAGGAAGCATTTCTTGCCAGGGTGGTGCAAGCCACAAGTGCCAGCACAGCCCTGGAGAGGGGCTCCAGCCTGGCCCTGGAGAGGGGCTCCAGCCTGGCCCTGGAGAGGGGCTCAGGCTGCTGCCAGCAGCTCCCACAGCCCAGGGTGCTGGGAGAGCCCTGAAATGGGAAGGGACCAGACAAAACACAGTACAGCCACTGATGATTACAGGGCTGGGATATGTTAATGCTGAGCCATAATGAAGATGCTCCAAGGCAAGAGGAAATTAATTTTAGAAGCTTCCCTGCCCACAGCTGGCTCCTCATGCCAGCAGGAAGCAGTGTGGGAGCCTGTCCAGCTGCCCCAGGCACTCCCCAGCAAGGGGATTGTGTTTGCAAACTGTCCCAGCTGGGAACGCTGTGGATGGGTCTATTGTTCCTGCTGTACAGAGCAGCAAAGCCAGCCCTGGATACAGCCCTGGGAGCACTGGGACACAGCCTGTGCTGGCTCCCCACACCCCACACCCACTGCTCCCCCTGCTCTTCACACCCCCTCGGGGCCAAGGGGAGCTCCAGGCTCTGCTGTGGCTCTGTCCAAAACAAAACGACTTCATTGGCCAAGTCACAGAATCATCAGAGACTCACTGAATGGTTGGGGTAGAAAGGGCACTTAGAGCTCATCTTGTTCCTCTCTCTGCCATGGGCAAGGACACTTCCACTCAACCAGGCTGCTCCAAGCCCCATCCAACCTGGCCTTGAACAAGTCACAGGCTTTGGAGAAGGGGCAAAATAATGAACAGGTTCTCTTGTCTGTGCCTTGGAGCAGGAATGAGGGACTGGGGAGCAGGACAACCCATGGAGCTGGAGCGTGGTGGGTGCACATGGCTAGCAAAGATCTGTGGGCTCTGGGGGGTTCCTGTCTTTTGTTTCTCAAACCAGGTGCTAAGTTCATTCCCCGTGTGGCAGCCACTCAGCCTGGAATCAATGTGACCCACTTCACTGCCTTTGTGTCACCTTGCCAAAAAGGTGACACAGTTTGAGCCCCAAGAGAGCCTGCAGCCAGCAGTGCCATGTGCTCCCTGGCAGGACACAGTTCTGCTCCCAGAACTCACTCACCCCTTTTCCCCCTGCTGCCAGCACTCAGTCACCCCTTTTCCTCCTGCTCCCAGCACTCAGTCACCCCTTTTCCCCCTTCTCCCAGAACTCAGTCACCCCTTTTCCCCCTGCTCCCAGCCAGCACTCACCCCTTTTCCTCCTGACTTCTGGTCGAAGGGCACCATCGTGATGCGCTTCGATTCCCTCTGGTAGGTGCAGTAATGCTTCACCCAGGAGGTCCCAAAGTGACCTGCAGAGCAAACACAGGCTTCATGCCCAGAACAGTTTCAGCTCTCCCATTAGAACCCGCTATGTTTAACCATCATTTCACATGCCAGGCTGCTGTACCTAACAGACTCCTCTGAGGCACTGGCAGGGATTCTCCCTGGCTGCCACATTCCCACTGAGCACCCCACTCACTGGGCCAATCCCTGCCTTCCAGGGACTCTGACTGAATCTGAATCTGCTGAATCAGCCTTTGTGCCCCTGTCCTGGCAAACCCCTTCCCCAGGCTGCCACCCCCACGCTCCCCAGCCCGACACCTACGCTTCTCCTGCACGTAGAGATAGCCCTCCATCGTGTAAGGGCTGATGTTTTTGTGCTCGTGGGGATTCTCCTTCATCTTCTTCATCAAAGCTTCAACCTCTGACCTCGTTCCTTCAAAGCGGTTTCTTGTCTGCAAATGAAAACAGGAATGTCTTCTCCAGTGCAGGGACCTGTGCCTGGCTCTGCACACATGGGGTGGGGCTGGGTCCCTACAGCCCTGTGGGAAATGGGGCTGGGGAGCCCAGGGGCAGCCACAGGGCAGGTTTGCTTCCTGGGCCTGGATTTAAGCTAAAGCAAAAATATTACAAGAATTGGCAAGGCCTTCCAGAACTTTAAGGGGGATTACAAAAAGAGGGAGAGCGATTTTTGACATGGTTGATAGTGATAGGACAAGGGAAATGGATTTAAACTAAAAGAGGAGAGATTTGGATGGGATATTAGGAAAAAATTCTTCCCTGTGAGGGTGGGCAGGCCCTGGCACAGGGTGCCCAGAGCAGCTGTGGCTGCCCCTGGATCCCTGGCAGTGCCCAAGGCCAGATTGGACAGGGCTGGGAGCACCTGGGACAGTGGAAGGTGTCCCTGCCATAGCAGGGAATGGGAATGAGATGACTTTTAGGTCCCTTCCAACCCGAACCACTCTGGAATTCTGTGATTAAAATACACCAGAAGGTGAGGTGGCTCTGGAGACACTGACAGTAATGGGCACAGGGACACCCTGGGCACGGAGACAGCCCAGGAACAGGGACAGCCTGGGCACAGGGACACCCTGGGCACACTCACATTCTGGATGCTGATTGTCAGCTCTGTCTTGAAGTCACTGAAGTCCTTTGCAAGCTCGTAGCCGTGGTGGTAGAATGTGAACAGACCCTGCAGAAAGGCCAGCAGCTGCATTGGGAAAAAGCAAGTGGAGATGGTCAGTGGAGACTCAGAGGCACCAGTGCTGAGGGGAGGGGGCCCTGCAGCCCCCCAGGGTGGAGGGGCTCCCTGGTGGGCCCTCTGTGAGAGGGGCTGTGGGGTGAGGCTGGCCCTGCACTGCCAGGGCTCCCCATGACCCCGTTTCACCACACCCCCCCAGTTTGGTGCAGGCTGAGCCGGACTGAGAGCTCACTTACAGGTTCCACAAACTCAAACATCTTCCTCTCCTGGACCTCCTGCACCTTGAAGACATATTCCAGGGAGACCTCGTAGAAGTGCTGCCGAACCAGGTCCACCTGGCTGTCTGCCTGCAGAGGGGTGGGAGAGGAAACAGAGCTCAGGAACGACCAGAGCATACCTGGCTCTGATGGGAGCACCCCCAAGCACAGCAAACCCAGCTCCAGCCCCCAGTCCCAGCTGGACAGGTGGCACAGCAATAAACATAAACCTGATCCACATGAGCAAGCTCTTCCTTCAGCTGAGGAAAACGGGTGTGGTGACTCATGTTCTCACCTCCCCAACAGCTGGGTAGAAAACATGCAGTAGAGGCGAGAAAAATGGAAATCTGTGAACTTGACAAGAAAAGGCAACTCTCCCTTTTCTGGAAAGCACTCCCCCTCGCCAGGGATTCCACATCCACCTTTCACAACTCCTCACTAAATCCTCTTTCTAAGGTAACCCCTCCCTCGGGGGAGTCTGAGCCACACAAACCACGTACACTTCCCAGTGGCACGGGGGAACAGGAACCAGCCCCTGAACTGGGAGCTGCTCCAGCGGGCTCCTCCTGCCTTCCGAGCACGGCCCGGGTGGGAGATGCCACCAGATGGCACCAGCAGGCAGCCTGCTGCACCGCACCTGCACAGCGCCGGCATCCCGCATGCATCCTGCACACATCCCCAGCTGCATCCCGAACTGCATCCCGAACTGCATCCCGAACTGATCCTGCACACATCCCGAACTGCATCCTGCACACATCCCCAGATGAATCCCGAACTGCATCCCGAACTGCATCCCGAACTGATCCTGCACACATCCCCAGCAGAATCCCGAACTGCATCCCGAACTGCATCCCACACACGTCCCCAGCAGAATCCCAAACTGCATCCCAAACTGAATCCCACACACATCCCAAACTGAATCCCACACCGATCCCGCACACATCCCAAACTAAATCCTGAACAGAATCCCAAACAGAATCCCACATATTCCCAGATGAATCCCAAACTGCATCCCGAACTGAATCCCGCACACATCCCAAACTAAATCCCAAACTGAATCCCAAACACATCCCCAACTGAATCCTGAACTGCATCCCAAACTGCATCCCACACACCATCCCACACTGCATCCCACACTGCATCCCACCTGCAGCCCCTATGGCATCTCCAGGCAGCCCCACAGGGCCGTGCTCTGTCCAGGGCACAGGATCACAGCTCTGACAGCCACGAGTGGATCCTTCCCTCCCCAGCCAGAATTCCTTCCATGCCCCATATCATTACCTCAAACACGAACTAAACCAAGGCTCAGAGGGTCATTTCAAAGCCACCATTCCCATGTGGGTGCTTCCACATGGGAAGTTATTTACAAACCTCAAGGACGAGGCTGGCTTACAGGCAAATCTGCCCAGATTCTGAGCCCTCCTCAGCCCAGATTTGCTGGGAGATGATCACCTGTGCCCCTGGTATTTCTGCTCTAAAGTCCCCAGCTCTGCTGGGCACAGTCCCACCACCTGGGTACAGGAGCCCCATGCCCACCAGTGCTCCCAGTAAGGGATCAGCAGCACACCAGCACCATGCCCAAGGGCAAGGACACACATCCTGCAGGACCAACCCAGCTCTGGGCCAGCACAAGGAATTCCAGACTTAAAAGAAGTGATTGAAAACTCAGCATACTCATCCAGTAGGAGCACTTGTCACCACAGCTAACCACATCCTGAATCACTGATGGTGCTTAAAGAGTTTAAGGCACTAAGACTGCTCCCTCCTTCCCTGGAGCACAAAGCAGAGCAGCCACTTGCAGAGAAGGAGACCAGACATCCATGATTTGTGCTAGCACATGGGAAACTGCAGCAGAACCAGTTCCTTTCTGTTACACTCTTTAATTATAAACCCTCTCTCCTTTTTGATTGCTATCCATTTTGGGATCTCTCTGATTTACTCACCAAGAAAGCTCCATATCCCTTCATTACAGGAAAAGGGGAAAACCCAGCACCCGCAGCCAGAATGAGGGAAATAATGAGTTTACAGCCAGGAGAACCATTGTTATACGCTGTGTGAGACATTCAAAAAGCTCTCCCCAGTCACAGCCAGACATGGAAACTCAGAGGCTGCTCTGACCTCCTGAAGCTGGGATTCTTTCTTCTTGGAAGACAAGTTCAAGTGCTTTTCTAGGACACCACAGTATTTCTCAGTCTCCTTGTCATATTTCTTTTTGGCATCCTACAAAACAGGACAAAAAGTGTGACACTGAACACAACGGTCCCAGAGCAGCTGTGACAGCGTCCCTGTGGCACTGGGCAGGATGGCAGTCCCAAGTGGGAGCCACCATGAGACAGGACCTGGGGGCAGCAGCTGGAAGCAGGTGAGGCTGCTTTTATCTGCCAGCATCAGCAGCTACAGGAAAGCAGCTTATGCTGCCAAAACCCAAGGCTTCAGGGAACCCCTCCTCTGTTCCTGGGGCCCAGTGCTTGGTAAAACATCCAGACCCAGGTCCAAAAGCAACAGAGCAAGGAAAGTGCTTTCTAAGCAGAACGTGGTCACAATTCCACATCCCACCCTGGCACCCCTTGCAAGAGCTTCTCCTCTGTGAGTCAGGGACAACGACACAGCACCTGGGCTGTTTGTGGCAGCAGCATTAAGGACACCAACTTCACTTTCCTTTGCACCCCAGTGCCAGCCTGGCCAGCCCAAGATGCCAGGAGACAATCCATGCCAAAGCTGCAGTAAGCAGGTGCATTCTGCAGGACTCCTCTCTGTTTTGTCTCCAGCTGCAGGGGCCGGGCTGGGCACCGCTGCCATGCGAACACAGCCCCGGGCGCTGGCATGAGCTGCTTGCAGGCAGCAGCAGGTTGTTATAACAACAGGGGAGCCACAGACAGTGGTTTTCATTTCAGAACAAAGGCAGGAAAGAAAGAGGGGGGGGCCAGGCTGTCTCACAGCCGCCCTCAGCCAAACCGGCGCTTCCCCGTCCTGCCAGAAGTGTCCGAGTTCCCGTGCAGCCTCCAGCGATGCCTTGGGGTGGGGAGTGCAGGCTGGGGGACTCAGGACAATGTGAGCCCCTCCAAGAAAATCCTAATTCTTCCTTGGAGTAAGGAAAATAAGTTCACTTTGGCTGGCATGCAGTTTTTTGCCCTTGGCACGTTGTTTGGCTGTGGGTGAACTCGGAACACTGAGGCACTTCCTGGGAGCTGGATGGCCCCGTGTCCATCCCAGAGCAGCACACTGCCTCCTGCCATGCCCGAGCCCATCCTGCAGTGTGCCAGCTCCTGGCCAGCTCCGGGGGGCACTGGCTGGGTTACCTTGGCAGCCCCAATCTGCTCCTTGCGGAACTTCTCCAGCGGCGTGATCAGCACCTCGCTGGCGTTCTCGATCTGGGGGCAAAGACAGGCATGGCTCACCTGTGCTGCTCCACAGCCTTTTCCATGGAAACCCTCCCACAGCCCCCAGACACGCCCAGGCTCCACTCCTCTGTCTCTGCCCACCTGTGACCCCCCCAGCACCAGCACCGGCCACTCTCCAACAGCAAGACTCCATTCCTGATGCTTTCCCAGTGTTTCCCTGCCAAGCCACCCTCTCCTTCCTCTGCCCTCCCCTGCAGCTCCACGCCAGGCGAGGGAAGGAGCACTGGGGCAAGCAGTCACTGTCACCAGGGTGTCCCAGGTGCCACCACCCCCTGCTCCCAGGACAGCTGGGACCGTACCATGCGCATCCGCTCGTCTTCCAGGTTCCGCAGCACCGTGGCAAACTCCTGCAGAGACTTGGCTGGAAGGGACACAGTCAACATTTAACACTCAGTTTTTAGAGAAAGAAACTGCACAGAAGGGTTTTGTCTGTCTGTGTCTTGGATGGGGAGGTTGGGGTTTTTATTATCTTTGCTCTCTCCCTAGAAAGGTTCCTGCTGCCTACAGCTGGCAGCAGAGCATCCCCAGGACCAGGCTTCCTCCTCCAGACAGCAACATCCTCAGCTCAAACCTGCCCTGCCCAACAGTCAGTCACCAACCAGCCCCACAGCACAGCACTGGCCTCCAGCCATGCCCAGCACACGAGGGGCAGCTCCCCAGCACGGGCACGGCACCAGGGAGACCTGGAGCTATTTCTGCTGAGAGACTGGGCACAAATAAACAAGCAAAGTTAAATCAGGGCTAAAGCTTCTTTGCTCTCCTGGCTCCAGACGATGTGCACAATAAGCTGTAAAAGTTCAGCTGGGGCAGGAGCAGGAGGAGAGAGGGAAGAGGCTGAAGCCACTGCCCTGTGCCAGGAGAAGCTCTGTGGCAGAGGCAGGCTTAGCTCAGAGAGCCTTGCCAGGCTGGGCGCTGCTGATTCCCCCAAGCACAGGATCCTGTGTGACACCGCTGCTCCTCTGCTTCAGAGCACAGCCCCTTGCAGTGTATCCAGCCACAACCACCTCCATGCTCCTCTCCAGTGCAAAACATCCAGCTAACTGAGGAGGTTTCAGACACAGGCAATCTTCTCCCTTTCCTCTCTGGCAGGGACAGATTTAGGCCAAGAAGGAATAGGTCATTCCCTGGGGGAGGCTGTGCTGCTGTTGAACCAGGAGGAATAAGCAGTTTCCAGGGAGCACCCAGACAAATTCCCTTGGTGTCCTGGTGTGTGTCTGTGCCGTGCCTGCTCGGGGCTGTGGCTCCAGGAGCTCCAGGACTCACCTATGCAGATCTCATCGTCGGTCTCAGCGTCACCGATGCAGCGGAATTTGAACTCGTTGAGGGAATCTGCGAACTTGCGCTTGGCGGCCGACAGGTCTGTGGGAGCAGGAGCAGGGGAAACAGGGACATTACAAATGGGAAAGTGCCCCAACAGCAGGATGCAGGCAGACACATCATCCCAGCCAGGAAATACCCACAGAGGGACCCCTGCCACCAGGGAAGCCCCAGAGCGCTGCCCTTCTGCACCCACCCCAGGGACAGCCCTGTGGGGTCCCTGTCAGCACCCCCAAAATACCCTACAGGAGATGACACCTCAAAATAGCAAAAGAGCCACCCCAGAGCTCAGAGCCAGAGCCATGGGGCAGCAGCAAATGGTGACACACGGTGCCACTGCCCTCCAGGAAATGGCAGCTCTGCCATGCTGCTGGCTGCAGAGGAAGGCAGCAGCACAGAGCTTTACTGCTTCCCGAGCTGCAGATTCTCTCTGAGATCTGCATCCTATTAAGTTCTTACTCACAGTGACCTGAGTGGATCCAGGATTGGCTTTTCAGGCCAGCCCTGTTAACCTGACACACACGGACAGTCCTGGGCACCGTGAGGCCACCAAAGGCACCGTGTGGCTGCAGCACCGCTGGTGTGAGGAACTCAGTGTTCACTGCCCCTGCATTTCTTCACTCAAAGCCCAAAATTCCATGGGTTTTTCCCTTTCCCAGCGTTGGTGGAAAATGTGTGTGCACGCAAAGGCCGTTTCCTCCTCTCAGACACCAACAGCCAAGAGATAACCACAGCACAGCCCAAGTGTTTTGCTTTCCCCATGGGATAAGGGAGCTGGCAACTTTGTCCAAGCATTAAAGCTGTTTTCCCAGTATTGCTGCTGACAGCCCTGGGGTTAATCCTGCCCAGTTCAGTCCCGGCTGCCTCCACACAACTGCTTCCTAAGGCAGCAGGAAATCACCCAGCCAAGGCAGGCAGGGAGAGGCAAATCCCTGCGAGCTTTCCAGTGGAAAAGTACAGAGGGGGCTTCTTTAAGGAGAAGGTTCACACATAACAGGATTTGCACTTTGCTCCCTGGAGGATGGAACAAGCATGCCTTTTACACCCTTCCTGTGCCTGGAGCTGCCAGGAGTCTCCACTGGCACCTACAGAAGCAATACACATGTTTTTTGGGGAAACTTCCCCAGTGCTCCAGGGCAGGATTGAGAAGAGGGACTCAGAAGGGTGGGAGGGTTTGTTCCAGCTCAGCACAAGGCTGAGCAAAGGGCACTGGGACAGCCCCGTGCAGCTCCCCCTGCTCCCTTCCACGTGCCCGTGCTGGTGTCAGCAGCAGAGCAGCCTCCTTCCCTCACCAGAGCTTGCTGGAGCAGCCCCAGGGCTCAGGGACTCTCCCCCAGTCCCTCCTGCCTGCCCTGGAATAACCACGAAGATGACATTAATGATCTAAGGAGCCATTTCCTCTCCCCCAGCCCCTGCTGGCCCCAGCCCCTCAAGCCCTTGGCCACATCCCATGTGCCACGTCCCCACCTGAACCAGGCCTGATGTGACATCCCTCGTGCCCAGCACTGGCAGGACCCCAGAGCTGGAGGCTGCTGCAGCACAAGGATGAACACCTGGGAAAGTGAGCCCCCCAGTCTGGGCAGGGTCACTCTCTCCAGGGCCACCCCCTCCAGGGCCACCCCCTCCAGGGCCACCCTCTCCTCCACCTGAGGGTGAGGAGCAGGTCAGGGCTCTGGGACCAGGCAGGAGCCAGAGCAAAGCCAAGAAGCCTTTGGAGCCAGCAGCACTGACAGCAATGGCCCACGGTGCTTATAAATAGGCAAGGGAGAGGCAGGGGGAGAGGGAGATAACTCCTGCAGTGACAGTGATAAAGGATAAAATTAGCAGCAGGATTGGCCAGAAAAGGAGAGAAGGGCACCCATGCCCACCCTGTGGGGCCCCATTGTCCTCCCCAGGCCACAGCCAGGCCACCCATGCCCCAGCATCCCCTCTTCCTGGAACCCCTCAGCTGTGTTTTGGGACAACACCCCTGCAGTGGAAGCAGGAAGGCTCAGGGAGAACAGGGCAGCCCCTTGACAAGCCTCAGCTCCTGTGGGTTCTTCCTCCCCAGGGCTGTGAACAAGCAAACCCAAAGTCCTGCAAAAGCTCAAGAGAATCTGCTGCTGCTTCCTCTCACGCAGGAGCAAAACCACCCAGACACTGCACATGACTCACAGCAGGGCTGCACCAGGGGCTGGCAAGTTTTCCTTCCAAGTTCTCTGCTGGCTTGACCAGTCAACCGCAGCATCAGGGAAAGCCACCACAAAAAGCCTGAAAAATCCTTCTGCCTCAGCAACACAACCAGCTCAGGTTGCAGGTCTCATCATCACCATCACCCCTCACGGCTCCCTTTTCCCACCTGGGCTGGTGAGGATGGGACAATCCCTTCAGGAAAGTCCCCTTGACAGAACACTGGCACACACAAGTCCACCTGCACAGCTCCAGCCACCAAGGATCTAAACAAAATGCCCTGTTAAAAGTGACGCATCCTCCCCATCCACTGCATCCTCGACACCCTCCTCAGGAAGAGCAGGAACAGGGACAGCTCCCAGCAGGTCAGAGGGCAGCAGCCTTTCCTGGAAGCAGCCTCAGATAACCCCTCTGGCTGTCCCTGCTCCCTCACACCAGCCCAGGGGTCACCCCACTTTCCTCCTCCCTCTGCAGCCAGGGAGCCGGGCAACTGCTGGCTGAATTCCATCCCAGCCACACATCTCCAGCTCCAGGGCTCCAAACCTGCCTTAAGGGACCTTGTGCAGCCCCAGGAATCCTGCAGGGGATCAGCAGCCAGGCAGCACCCCGTGCTTCGTGTCCCCCTCCTCCTCCTCAGCTACTGAGAGTTCAGTCTTTCTGGGAAGTGGTTGCTGTTACTACAAGGAGGCTGAAGTGGTTGCTTCTTACATAAAAAGCCTCTTCCAAAGGAATTTGGAACTGCTGAAAAAGGCCATTTGTAGAAGGATTGTGTCATGATTTCCCACCCCTCCTCCATGAGTGCAGCAGCCTGGGCACTATGGGGTGACCCCAGGTCTGCAGTCAGCACCCCAGAAACGACAGCTAGGACACTGAGGGAACCACAACACATCAAACTGAGATGTCAGGAAGACAAATGTCCCCCCCTGCCTGGTCCTGCTGCCTGGTCCCATGCTGGAAAGATCAGGTCAGCCAGGGAAAAGTGAACCTGCTGGCTCAGAGCTGGGGGCTCTCCCCAGAGCTGACTCTGCAGCCAGTCTGCTGCATAAGCTGGAAAGGGCAGAAAGCTCTGGCTCAGCTGGACCCAGGACAGGGGCAGAAGCAGCAGGATGGGTGGCCTGAGTCTGGCCATGAAGGGTTAATGCTGCTACAGAGGGGGAGCAGAGGATGCTGCTGCTCGGGGCTCTGGGCTCTGCCAGAGGCTGTGCTCACACGGAGCAGGATTTCTACACTTCCTGCAAAGAAAACTGCTTAATAGCCTGTATTTACTGTTCAAGTGGACAACAGGAACTGAGACTCCTGCCCCTTCCTTCCCCCACAGCAAAGAGCAGCAGGAACAGCAGGCTCGGGCTGTCTGTCCCCTGCAAGCCCCTGCAGAGGGACAGGAGGACAATGCCAGTCTCACCAGCTGCCCCTTGCCCCAAGCAGGGCAGACCACCACTTCCAGCCCTCATTTGGCTGCAGGGAACAGGACACAGCACCTCCACAGCTCCCCAGGCACGCAGGGGCCAGCCGGGACGGGTAATCCAGGGAACAGCCACTCTAATCAGCAGCCGGATTACAGCCTGCCTTTCCAAGGGTGCTCAGAAAGCAGCAATGTGGTGTCTGTCCCCACAGCCAGCCAGGGCTGCAGCACAGCATTTCTGGGCTCACACAACACTCCTGCAGCTCAGGGCTACCCAGGGAGGGCCTTTGGGCAAGGTCAGAGCTGGGAATGGCCCTGCCCGCGGATGCTCGGAGCGCTCTGCATCTGTCCAGCCTGGCCCCGCAGTTCGTGCAGGAATCCGGCAACAAGAACCTCGTGCCTGAAAGCTGCATGTGCAGCTGCCAGTCTGGAGCTTCACCCGCCCGGCCCCAGCCCTCGCAGCGCTGGGGTCAGCACCAGCAGCACGGAACGCTTCGTTTGCTCCGCAAGGTTCAAATCCCCTCTCTGCGCTTCCCAGCAAGGTCAGCAAAGCCCTGCTCCCGTGAGCCACCGCGGTCCTCTGGGCCTGGCCCGGTCCCAGAGTCACCCCCATGCAGAATTAGCACTGATTTGTTTATTAAACAACCTCTCCACCAGGTGGTTGGAGTTAATCAGTGATTTAGGATGGGATGGCAGCTGCTGGCAGGTTCCCCCTCTGAATCATCATGAGCAAATATATAAAAGCAGATGGGCAGAGCCCACCCCACCTCCAGCACAGCTTCTGCCATCACGTTCTGCACAACAGCCCGTGGAGAGGCTTGGCACACGCCACAGATGGAGGTCAGAGGGTGCCAAAGACAGCAAGGTGACCCCAAGGACCAGGGCCACAGGCACAGTCCCTGCAGTCACCCCAGGCAGGACCCCCAAGGCAGGGAGAGCATCCCTGAGTGGCCCCACAGCCCCCCAGACCCCATTTTCCACACACACAGCCTCCAGCTGAGCCTTGTCTCAGCAGCACACCCAGGGAGGCCAAATCCCAGCCCTTCATTTCCACCACGGGAAGTTTACAAGCACACATTCCCTACACGCCACGCTTCAAGCAAAAAAAACCCAAAACTGCTCAGATGCGCCAGAACACAAAATAACCTGAAGCTCTGTCCAAGACGCCCCAGGAGTGCAGGTGCAGGGGGTGCCCCAGCCCTGCCCTGCAGCCAGGGGAGCGCTGGCACTGCTGCCAGCCGGGGCATCCCCATCTGCCTGGATGCACACGCTCAGCTGGCACCGTAGGGCAGCGCTGCCAGGGGACAGAGAACCCTCTGTGTGCTGAATGGCACCCCGACCACGCTCCAGCAGCGCGCCAGAGCGGAGCAGCACGCTGAAGACATGAATTATTTCCACGGTATTTTAAGAGATAAAGGTTCTGCACTTCGTGAAAAACAAAAGTTATCCCTTGGAAGGGCTGCCTGGCTGCACAGCTAAAATTATCCCCAGCAGCCCAGCACCCCGGCGCGTCGTCGTGCCACCCCCAAATCAGTAAAGCTCCGAGTTATCTGGGGAGCTTTGCCAGGCCAGGACGTCTCTGCAAAGCTTCCCAAGGTTCCTGATGGAAGGCACTGGAGATCCAAGGGAAATGAAGCCAGGAGGACCAGCAGGTCCCAAGCTGCCAGTGTGTCCAGTGAGACATCCTGCAGCAGGGCCAGGGCTGCAGCAGCACCAAGGCAAGAAACCACTTCCCTCAACTCCCTCTGCTCCAGCCACCCTCCTGTTTTCCCCTGCTTTGAGGAAGTTGATGGTCAACAGCAACCTTTGCCCCTCTGCCCCACTTCTCAGCCATGAATCAGCCCTGGACTTCCTCAGGCTCTGGAGCCCTGAGCCCAGTGCTGAGCCTGCTCTGCCACAGAGGCAGAGGTCTCTCAGCCTCTCTCCATCCTTCCTGTTCAGCTTTTCTCAGCACTCGCCCATCAAGTCATACTGCAACAAAGGCACTGTTGGAGTCAGATCTTTATCTCACAGGGGCTGAGACACTGCAGACACCAGCTCATACAAACAGCTCTGCCTCTCCCCCCTCAGGGTCACCAGGGCTGTGACACTGGCAGGAGAGAAGCTGGTCCAGGCAGCGGGGATGGGTTAATGATGCAGTTGATGAAGTGTCCCTGACACAGTTAATGAAGTGCCACTCACCAAGGGTCCCACCTGGAGGGACTTCAGCCCTGGGCATGTGAACCATCAAGCAACGACCTCTCCATCCCACCAGGAAAGGAAGACTTGGGAGACTCCCAGCTGTCCCACATGGAAACCCTGGAGGATGTTCTCCCCTTGCCCAAACAGGACTTTCTGCAGGAACCACTCCAAAGTGAAGTGCTCTGTCCTGTGCCCAGCACAGTCTGGCCCTGCCCCTGCTCTGCATTAATCAGGTTATTTTAACGAGCTGCAGCAGCTCCTGACTCAGAGACCACTGTGGGGAGAGTGGACAGAGGTGCTGATGTCAGGTGGGGACAAAGGGCAGCGATGGCACCTGGAGTGACCAGGAGCTCTGGGCACCGCCTGTGTGGGCAGCCACAGGTGCCAGGCAGCAGAGCCTGCCCTGCCTGCAGCCAGAACACACAGGAAACAAAACCCAGGAATGATGTAAACTACCCCTGGAAAGGCTTCCCATTCCTGGAGAGCCTGGGGAGACAGATGTGTGCAGCTGCAGGGAGGCACAGCCCAACACGAGTCCTCACTCCCAGCAAGGAGCAGTGGGGCTCAGAGAAACACCAGCCTGCCAGAGCCCTCCTGGCAGCCCTGGCAACCACTCCATACCCCCAGGATGGCCCTGGAAGAAAAGGGGCCCGAAGCCAGGGACCACCACCCTGGCAGGCAGCTTCCAGGCTGACCATCACCATGCAGAGCAGCAGCACGTGGGATCAGCAGAACCCCAGCACTGAGCAGAGCCCCTGGTGACCCGTGCCCAGGGGGCTTCCTGGTGCTCTGCATGAACATGGCAACATCCCACAGCCCCCAGAGCATCACTGCCTGCAGCTCCTGGAGGGGCACAGCCCACCTGCCCCCAGCACAGGGCAGCATCCCCCGGATGCCATCCCCAGTCTGGACACGGAGCGTTCCGTGCACTTAGCAGCAAAACAAAATAAAACGGGATTTCTCCACTTCCCCACCCAGCTCCCACGTCTGGCACTTTTCCCTGTGCTTATTTTTGTTCACATCCTGGTGTTGTTTCATGGCAGAACCCCCTGGCCCGTCCCAACCTGCAGCCCAGAGTTTGCCAGGCAGGGAGCCAGGCGTCGGAGCAGGAGGAGCTCAGGTGGGAGCAGGGAGGGTCTCCGAATAAAATCAAATGTAAATATTCAGCACTCCAACACAGAGGAGGGATGCATCCAAACAGCAAACACAGGCAACAGCTTAAGTGCCTGGAAAACATCAGGGACATGGCAATGAAATGGAAAATTACCGCCCCGGCTGGCATTTCCACGGGCAGCCGGCTGCCCGAGCACACAATGTGAGGAAGCAGCACTGAAAATCCCTGTGTCCCAGTCAGGCCAGGGATTTGGGCACAGTGCTGGCTCAGAGATGTCAGACCTGCTGAGCACAGCTGTCCCACTGCACCGAGTGCCTGACCTTCAAACCCCAATCCCTGACCGCCATTCCCAAACCAGGATTTTGAATATTGCATTTCCCCTCCACCTGCACACTGCCCACTGCCACTGCCCCAGGCAGGTCATGTGAATGCCTGCAGCCTTACACCTGTGAGTAAATACCTCTGAGGGCAGGATGGAAGTGCCATGCTTTACTCACAGCTCCCCACGGCCCCCCAGTTCCCTCACTGGGGCGTGCAGGTCGGTCCCTATCAGCAGAACACTGCTCCAGTAATTGCAGCTTCTCCTCCAAGTGCCAGGAGAGGTTCAGGCTGGGCATCAGGAGAAATTTCTTCCTGGAAAGAATGGCCAGTCATTGGAAGGGGCTGCCCAGGGAGGTGGTGGAGCCCCCACGCCTGGAGGTGTCCAAGGAAGGACTGGATGTGGCACTCTGTGCTCAGGGCTGGTTGACAAGATGGTGATGGGTCACAGGTTGGACTTGATAATCTTGGAGGTCATTTCCATCCTCAGTCATCACACATTTCTGTGATTCCTCTCCAAACCCTGACACGACCCACAGGAAGGCTGCAGATGACTTTACCCTTGTTACCACAATATTTCATCGACTGGAGCCTGGAATCACATTTCATTAGGACAGAACGCCCTGCCCGAGACAGCTAATCGATTTAGAGGACACTAATCCAGAAGAAATTTGCTCCTGACCCAGGCAATGCCCATTAGTGGAGCAGAAGGGGGACTGGCAGGGGGGGCTGTGGCAGAGCCCCTGCCAGACCCCACCAGGCTGAGCAGATTGCCTCAGGCACTGGCCCTGCCTCTGGATTAGTTAGTTATTAAATCTAATTAGTTAATAGGTGGGCCACAGGGAGCCCACTTGATTTCCCAAGGGGCAGGCACCAAAGCACTGGGGACCCCGGGGACCCCCGTGCCCCAGGTGGGGAGGGGACCAACGCCCTGTCCCCGCGGGCAGGAAGGACAGGAGGCCATCCTGGCACTCCCAGCCATGGCATGGGGCAGTGGCTCCCCTGTCCCCCTCCCTGTCCCCATCCCAGAGGCAGCAGCTCCTGCCCAGAGCCAGGGCAGGGAGCGGGGTCAGCCCCCAGCCCCCAGCCCCTGCAGAAGCTGCTCTGCACAAGCTCCTTCCTTCTCCTGCCAAGGAGGCTGCGGAAATCCTTTTGTCGCCGGTGCTCCTCCACCTCAGCTGTAAGGACAGGAAAAATCCCACTGTGCTTGCACGAACATCAGTGGCAAGTGAGTCAATTTTTCCTGCTTCGGCAGGAAAAGAGAAATATAAATTAAAATCTCTAGTGGAGCTTAGGGAGGCACGCAGGGTGAGGACAGGGATGCACAGCACAGGGTGTAGCACAGAACCGTGGAATAGCTTAGGTGGGAAAAGCCCTCCAAGATTCTCACATCCTGCTGTTCCCCCTGCACTGCCAAAGCCAACAATCACCACTGTCATCATCTGTAAAACCCCTCCAGCATGGTGACTCCACCACTGCCCTGGGTAGCCTGTTCCAGTATCTGACCACCCTTTCCAGGAAGAAATCACTGCCTTTAACCCAGGCTTTCCCCTAGAATTCGTGGGAGAGACACCCAACGCTCTGCTGTGCAACGGTTGGGTTTTTTTGTAAAACATTGCTTAGCAACCAGCACTCAGTGAGGGCATGGCTCTGGACAGACGCTGCTTCAGCGAGAAAAAGAAAGAAAATCCAGCAAAGGGACAGCGTGGCAGGCAGTGCTAGGAAAAGGCACACGCCAGCTCTTTTTACAGGTCACTCGGCCCAGAGAACCCCTCACGCTTCCCTCACTGTGGATCATGGGATCCCAGACTGGATTGGGATGGAAGCGACCTCAGAGCCCATCTCATTGCACCTTGCTCTGTCCCAGGCTGCTCCCAGCCCTGCTGAGGGTGCAGAGGGCAGGGCAGCCTGAGGGGGCAGCCTGAGGGGGCAGCCCCCAGCCCTTGCTGCCCCCCGGTCCCCATGCTGTGCCCGCTGCTCCACGTGCCAGGGACAGATGGTCTGGAGGCTGCTGTGCTTCCCCCAGCTCTGGCTGGAAACCCGCCTGGCAGCATGGCACAGAGCATCCCCCTCAGTCCCCATGGCACAGGCATCCCCTTCCCTCAGTCCTCATGGCACAGGCGTCCCCATGGCACAGGCATCCCCCTCAGTCCCCATGGCACAGAGCATCCCCTTCCCTCAGTCCCTATGGCACAGGCATCTCAGTCCCCATGGCACAGGCATCCCTCTCAGTCCCCATGGCACAGACATCTCAGTCCCCATGGCACAGGCATCCCTCTCAGTCCCCACGGCACAGAGCATCCCAGCACACCCCCTGCACCCCAGGACCCCCCAGCTCCCACTGGGAGCCGAGGCAAAGGAGCCAAATTCCAGCTCCTCCAAGCCATGCTGGAGACCATCCTTGGCATTAACAGCCAGGGGGATGCCCTAAAGATCCGCCCTTGTCAGAGCCCCCGGGCCCAGGGCCACCAGCACTCACACGGAGCAGGTGGAAGCACCTTTGACATGGGGAGCATGCCAGGAAAACTGGGAAAGCATCCCTGTCCCAGGAAAACAGAGAAAGCATCCTTGCCCCAGGAAAACTGAGAAAACATGCCTGTCCCAGGAAAACAGGGAAAGCATCTCCATCCCAGGAAGACAGGGAAAACATGCCTGTCCCAGGAAAACTGGGAAAACATCCCCATCCCGGGAAAACAGGGAAAGCATCCCTGTCCCAGGAAGACAGGGAAAACATTCCCATCCCAGGAAAACAGGGAAAGCATCCCTGTCCCAGGAAGACAGGGAAAACATTCCCATCCCAGGAAAACAGGGAAAGCATCCCTGTCCCAGGAAGACAGGGAAAACATCCCCATCCCAGGAAAACAGGGAAAGCATCCCTGTCCCAGGAAGACAGGGAAAACATCCCCATCCCAGGAAAACAGGGAAAGCATCCCTGTCCCAGGAAGACAGGGAAAACATCCCCATCCCAGGAAAACAGGGAAAGCATCCCTGTCCCAGGAAGACAGGGAAAACATCCCCATCCCAGGAAAACAGGGAAAGCATCCCTGTCCCAGGAAGACAGGGAAAACATCCCCATCCCAGGAAAACAGGGAAAGCATCCCTGTCCCAGGAAGACAGGGAAAACATCCCCATCCCAGGAAAACAGGGAAAGCATCCCTGTCCCAGGAAGACAGGGAAAACATCCCCATCCCAGGAAAACAGGGAAAGCATCCCTGTCCCAGGAAGACAGGGAAAACATCCCCATCCCAGGAAAACAGGGAAAGCATCCCTGTCCCAGGAAGACAGGGAAAACTGTCCCAGGAAAACAGAGAAAGCATCCTTGCCCCAGGAAAACTGAGAAAACATGCCTGTCCCAGGAAAACAGGGAAAGCATCTCCATCCCAGGAAGACAGGGAAAACATGCCTGTCCCAGGAAAACTGGGAAAACATCCCCATCCCGGGAAAACAGGGAAAGCATCCCTGTCCCAGGAAGACAGGGAAAACATTCCCATCCCAGGAAAACAGGGAAAGCATCCCTGTCCCAGGAAGACAGGGAAAACATCCCCATCCCAGGAAAACAGGGAAAGCATCCCTGTCCCAGGAAGACAGGGAAAGCATCCCTGTCCCCGCCGGCGGTGACAGCCGCTCGCGTGCCCGGGGGAGGACGAGGGGGATGATTCACAGCAGAGTGAACAAGCTGTGCAGGTTTCCAAGCTGTGCAGGTTCCCTACGAGCTCCCCCTCGCTCTGCCTCCCCTCCCACCCACCACGGTCACGCTACAGCGACTCATCCCAGCGCTGGGAAAAGGCAGGGATGAGGTAACCCAGCCCAGCCAGGATGCCTGGCACAGCCAGTTGTCCCCCCAGCCTGTCCCGCTGCTGGGTGCTGCAAAGGGGCCCAGGATGCCCCAAACCACGACCACAGGGTGTGCTTGGCCACACTGGCACCGCTGTTGCCCCCCGGGCACGGTGGGGGGACTGAAGCCCCTCTGTCCTGTGCAGGAATGCCAACCCCTGAGCAGCCCTGCCCTGCTTCGTGGCTCCTGGGCTTCAGGGAGAAGCACAGCACGATTTTAGGGTGCAAACAAAGGGGTTGGTGGCCCCCCTTTACCAGCTGGGGAGGGGTCTGGCACACAGCAAGGGCAGAAGGGACTTGCCCCATGCCATGCCTGGCACTGAACCAGCCGGAGAAGCACCACGTGTGCCAACCTGCAGAGAGCACAGGGACAGCGGCACCGCCGCCTCCCACCCCGCACAGCAACCATGGGAACGGCATCTCCGCACTCGGCTCCCAGCGTCACTGCGAGCTGCAGCAAAGCTGAGGGGAAAAGGGAAACCCAAAAGGGAAACCCAGAGCCCACCGCTCCCAGCCCGTGTCCAGGGCACACGGGTGATGCCACACGTGCCGCAGGTGATGCCACACAGGCCGCAGGTGATGCCACACACCTCTCGGTCTGGCAGCACTGCAGAAACAAACGGAGACAGACGGTTCAAGCTGTGCCAGCACATCTGCAGCCTTGGGAAAACAGACTCCTGACCCAAATCAGGCAAATCTGCTCCATGCTGGAAGCAAGAGCAGGACACAGTTTGTGGGTGACTCCTGGTGCTGGAGGAACACAGGGACATCCAGCCTGGCCCTTCACATCCCCTGCCCAGGGTCCCTCCCTGCACACAGGTGTGCACCCTCAGCCTCCTCCAGCTCTGGCAGTGCCAGCCCCTGCCCCTCAGAGCTGCCCTTTATCCCAGGCCATCCCCTGCCATCCCAAAGGGCTGGGTTTAGCCTGCCATGGCACACGAGCTCAGCACAGGCCCTGCAGCTCCTCTGTCCCCATCCCAGCTATCGGGACATGTGCCCAGAGGTGCTCTGTGGCACTCCCAATTACAGAGATCTCCCAGCCCTGTTAACGAGCCTTCTGTCAGCACAGTAAAAGATGCAATCATGAGCACAGGCTGTCCTGCACCCCCCAACCCTGCTCATGGGGCTCCCTGTCAGTGCTGCTGCCAGCCAGACCCGGCTCCAGCCCAGCCCAGCCCCACAGCACCCACCCAGGGCCTCCTGCAGGAGCCCAGGACCCCAGCCCAGCCCCACAGCACCCACCCAGTGTCTCCTGCAGGACCCCAGCCCACCCTCCCTGGCTCCCACCATCAGCCCCCAAACCTGCCAGCACTGCAGGGTCGTGGCTGGGCTGGGATCCCCTGGGAGGTGGGGAACGTCCCCTGGGGATCCAGGGAACATTCCTGGGTGTGAGGATCCTCCTGCATGGATCACAGCCACGGCAGGGCACACTGCAGGGAGAGTTCCCTCTGACACTGGGGCAGAGCCGGGTGGGATAAGTGTGCAGCCCCTGGAGCCAGCCCTGCTGGCACAACGGTGCCTCCAGGGCTCACGGCGCAGAGCCACCAGCACAAAGAGCCCCTCCCAAGCAGGAATATGCTCCTGCTGCTAATTTCCACTGGCGAGGAAGAGGAGGATCAACTTGTGCTAAAACTGAAGCTCAGTATTACCACCTGTCCTACCCCTCATTTGAATAAAATCCCAGACAAGTTATTAAGGATGTGGCTGCACAAGCCACACAGGTCATGCAAAGGAGGAGAAGCCCTTGGTGCCTCTGGCTCTGCTGGTGCAGGACTGGCTGAGCCATAACCATATCCCTCCTCAAAGTATTCCCTACATCAAATGTTTCCTACAGGAATGAAGAGGGAAAAATGCACCCTGACACAGGAGAGCCTTGTTACACATTACACCTCGGCTGGGTGAACAAAGCAGGAAAAAAATCAAAGTAAATCATTTCACCAGCCAAACCCAAAGCCACGTGCTTTCCCTGTGGTTTGCAAGGCAGAGGGAGAGCCTAGGGGAGCCTGGGGGGGCAGGCAGGAAACCCCCTGCCCCTCCAAGCGTGGAAGGAGCTCTGTGGGGAATGCATGGATGCTCCAGGAAATCTGCCTGCAGCAAGGCAGCAGCTCCTGCACTGGGCAGACACAGGGAGGGAAGGAGACCCAGACACAGGGAGGGAGGGAGACCCAGACACAGGGAGACCCAGCTGCAGGGGACTCACCTGGGCTGCCCCACAGCCCCAGCCCAGCCCCATTTCTCAGGCACAAACCCAGCAGAACCGAGTGCCAGCGGTCACAGCAACCCAGCCAGGTGGTGACTGCTGGTTTTGCACCCTCCAGGAGGCACAAGGCTCCTTCTCCTCCAGCCTGGAGCCTGCAGAGCCCAGCTGTGCTGGGCAGGAGCACAGCTCTGAGCACGCAGCTTTGCACCAACAGGGGCTGCCCCTGGAAAGGCCAGACCTCAACCTCCGCACCTTGATCCCTCTGTGCAAAGCTGCTGAGAGGGTTTGGGCTGCGACTTGTTTTCTTCAGGGACCAGAAGAGCAAGAAGGATGAAAATAACGTGAGATGGGCTTTGGAGTCCTCCTCCCCAGCACCAAACACCTGGGGCACAAGGAGCTGTCACCCCAGCTGGCAGCAGGCTAAAAGCAGCCCCAGACTGGGATCGTGCTCCAGCACACCCAAGTCTTTCTCCAGTGCACAGCAGCCCGTGCTCCTGCCCTTTGCCCACCTGCCAGGGCTCCCCCAGACCCACTCCCAGCGGGACAGAGTGAGCTGAGCCAGGGCCATGGGGGGCAGGATGGCAAAGGCAATGACAAAGTGGCAAAGTGAGCAATCCCGGCTGGTTTCCTTATCGCCCGCCCAAGCCTCGTTGTGTAAAAAGGGAATTAAGTAAACACTGGGCAAAAGTTTCACTTTCGCTTGCGGTGTGTTGCAGATCCAGCTCCAGCTCCATCCAGGACAGGCACTGCCACCCCACAGCCAGGGGCACAGACACCTCATCCAGGCTCACAGAGATGTGGAACAGAAGCCATGTGCAAGCACATCCCTGAGTCTGGAACACCAGCAGCAGCACCAGGAACGACCCCAGCACCCCAGGGCACACTCAGAGCTGCACAGCAGCCCCGGAGCAGGACGTGCCCCAGGAAACACCCCAGACCTGCTGGCATTTCCCACGGTGGCAGCACAGGACAGTGCAGGCACACAGGGGTCAGCCCAGGGGGCAGCTCATTAAAATCACACCCTGCAGGACAGACAGAAGGGACACCACACCTCTCTGACAGCAAACCTCAGCTGGGAGCAGGGGCAACCCCCAGCTGTCCCCACAGCCAGCATGGCACACGTCAGAGGGGGGCACAGCTGGCATGGGACCTGTGGGACAGTGCCACAGCATGTGCCCCAGGAAGCCAGCAGGGCCAGAGGAGTTCCCAGGCACTGCAGGATGCAGGTCCAGCCCAGCATCACCCGCCTTGCTGCAGCTCTGCAGTGACCTGGCCAGAAAAACAGCAAAAGGAAAAGGGACACAAAGCAGCAAAAGGAAAAGGGACCCAAACCAACAGAAGGGACCCAAAATAGCAAAAGGAAAAGGGACCCAAAACAGCAAAAGGGACCCAAAACAGCAAAAGGAAAAGGGACCCAAAGCAGCAAAAGGGACCCAAAACAGCAAAAGGAAAAGGGACCCAAAACACCAAAGCAGCCCAGCTGTGCCTCTCCCGTGGGAGCCCAGGGCACGGCACAGCCCCACCAGGACCCAGCCCGTGTGCCCTCGTGGGGAGGGGGCTCACAGAGCCAGCCCAGCCCCAGCACACAAATTGCAGCTTGTGCCGTGGGAGCATGGCAGCAGCCGGGGCGTGGACGGGTTTGGTGGCTTCAAATTAGTGCCTGGAGTTGGAAGAAGGAAAACAAACCAGCAGAAACGTGGCAGGGCACCAGGCTGCACCCAGGGCCTGAAGGGGACAACAGCCCCATCGCCACCGGGACACAGCGCCTGGCAGCACAGGGAGGAGGAGGAGGAGAGGAGGAGGAGGAGGAGGAGAGGAGGAGGAGGAGAGGAGGAGGAGGGTGCCAGGCTCAGCCTGGGGGAGGCGATGGCTGGCAGCCCCTGCTCCCCCACATCCTCCATCCCTAGGTGTGCTGTTTGTTTCCCAAAGCAAGCTGTGGGCATCTCCACTTCACCATCTGTGTGCCCGGGCTCCAGCTCCCCCTCCGTGCCAGCACAGGGGCTGGAGGTGATGCCAGCACAGGGATGAGCCACTGGCTGCCTGCCTGGCCCCCACACAGCCACAGGGACATGCAAAGGGATCAAATCCTTCAGCATCCCTGGTCCTGATGGTCACCACAGCTCCTGTGCTGGAGAACGAGTTTCACGGCATCCAGGCTTTGAGTTCATTATTTATGTCACACTTGAAGTCTCTGCATCTGCAAAACTTTCTGAATAATTTATGGATGGTGGATCAGGGAGGAAGAGGGACATGTTTTGCTGAAAACCAGGTCACTGAATACCAGCCAAGCAGCAAAGGGAGACAATGGAAACAGGCACAGAAACTCACTGGGGGAAAAAGATCCAACAGCATTTATGTACACACAGACACACACACTCCAGAGATGCCCTTGGCAGCTGAGGATATTTAGCAAGACCAGCCCTTCAGCAAATGAGGATCATTTTCAACCTTGTGAATTTATTCTTTCTTCTCAGGGAAGGAGAAAGTGCTGTGAATCATTCCTATTTCTCTCTGTACCTACACTGAGGGCAAAAGCAGGGCAGAGCAGCCCTTTCACAAACCCTGGCAGAGACTTTGTTCCGTGTCCTTACTCCCGTCTCACCATCCCTGAGTGCTGTTGCTCCTGCCCAACTCTGCAGAGGGCTCTTCCTCCCTCCTCATCTTCCTCCCCTCCACCCAGCCCCAGCAGCCCCTCACCAACACCAGCTACACGTTGTCCCCACGCCTGCCTTCGTACAAAGAGGATGTGAAACGTTCAGCAGAACAAGGCAAGAGGAAGGAAAACGAGAGAGGATATTGCAAAGACCTCACGTAACTCTGGCTGCAGGCAGTCACACTGCCCAAGGGCCCAGACACCCCCAGGACCCCCCAGGCCACAGGCAGCACGTCCTGAGCCAGGGGTCTGCTGCCCCCAGGCCTGCCCAGCTCCACGGCCACGTGAGGAGCAGCATGGAGACAACGGCAGCGGGATAAGGCCACCATGCCCAGCCATGGGGAGACAAACCAAAACCACCTGGAAACACCACTAAAAAATAAAAGCTGGCTAAGGAAAGCAAGCCCCTGGTCACAGTCAGGAACGGCCCCAGGTCTGCACTGGCTCACAGGGGTGACATCCCAGCCCCTGCAGCAGTGGCACAGATACAACAACCAGCAACAGGCAGCACGGCAGCTCCCCACCCCTGGAACATCTCCATCCCTGCTGCTGGGCACTGGAACGGTCTGTAAGGGCTCACACAACAGACCTGGGACCTGGCACACACTGAGGGTGACACCCGTGGGCAGAGCTGGCCCAGATCCCACCCAGCACCAGCCCAGATCCCACCCAGCACCAGCCCAGATCCCACCCAGCACCAGGGATCAGCCGGAGGCATCACAGCCCCACAGCCCCTGCAGTCACTCCTGCAGCAGGACAAGGGCTGAGCACCCCAGCCAGGGAGGGGACACCCCTTCCCACCCTCCCGAGCAGTGCCCTGCCCCAGATGGCCCAAACCCTCCCCCAGAGTGTCCTGGGGCCACCTCGGTGCCACACGTGCCGGGGAGGTGGCAGCAGGGCAGGCAGGCACTGATTTACCCTGCAGCAGAATCAGCATTATTCCCATCCCCGCAGCCTGGGCACCACTGGAACTCCCCCCAGCCCTGTGCAGGAATTAAGGGCTAATCCAGGAACACATTCAATAGGAGCTACAAAACAATTCAGCCATAAAAACATCCTTATCTCCAGAGGCCAGCGAGCGTTCTTCCTGCCCGTGCTGGGGTGTGCAGCACAGCCACTGGCAGGGGACAGGAGCCCAGCAGGAGAAGGATGCACAGAGGGCTGAGCACCCCAGCCAGGGAGGGGACACCCCTTCCCACCCTCCCGAGCAGTGCCCTGCCCCAGATGGCCCAAACCCTCCCCCAGAGTGTCCTGGGGCCACCTCGGTGCCACACGTGCCGGGGAGGTGGCAGCAGGGCAGGCAGGCACTGATTTACCCTGCAGCAGAATCAGCATTATTCCCATCCCCGCAGCCTGGGCACCACTGGAACTCCCCCCAGCCCTGTGCAGGAATTAAGGGCTAATCCAGGAACACATTCAATAGGAGCTACAAAACAATTCAGCCATAAAAACATCCTTATCTCCAGAGGCCAGCGAGCGTTCTTCCTGCCCGTGCTGGGGTGTGCAGCACAGCCACTGGCAGGGGACAGGAGCCCACTGGCAGCCACAGGGGATCCCAGCACACCCCAAAATACTGCACACAGCCTGCCCAGGGTGGGAGCACAGCCATCACCTCAGCCAGCAGCTGCCACAAGCTAACTGACATCCAGGGAGACCTCGGGGCTCAGCAGCTCACTCCCAAAATGCATTTTCTGTGAAAGACAGTGCTGTAGGATTTGTTCTGGGATAAAATGAATGCTACAGGCAGGGCCAGGCACTGCTGCCTTCAGCAAACGCTCCACAGCAGAACACAGCTCAGACCTGCAGAACCACAAATGCACCCACAGCTGTCGGGTTTGAGATTCTTCTAACCCCAAATGCCAAGAATTGGTACAATGGGAGTGAGTCCCTGTAAGCCAGATGTTACCAGCTGCCACTTCAGCACAGAGGAGCTACACCGCTGGGGCTCGGTGTGAGATCAGAAGGGCAGGGAGCAGGAATCAGCCCTTCTGGGAATGGACAGGCTGCTGGGAATGCTTCACCTGCCCGTGCACCCTGGGGTGACCTTGCTGTCCCACAGCCCCACAACGACCCTGGCCAGGTGATGCTGCAGGGGCTCCATGGCACCTGTGCTTGTGACGTGCCCCTGTCACCCCGTGGCACAGACCGGTGACCACGCGTGCTGCCATCCCCCTGGATGGGGAAGCGCTTTGATTTCGGCTAAAGAAACCTAAAAACAGAGAAAACCCCAATGACCCCAGGAGGGAACAGCAGAAACAGAGCCGCAGCTTGGGGAGCAGCCCGGCCAGCACAGCACCCGAGGGCACAGCCACCCAGCGCTGGCACGGGGAGCCACGCAGAGGTGTCCCCAGCCCCGGCCGCGGGGACAGCAGCAGCCCAGCCCGGGCACCAGGGGGGACAGCGACGCTGCCAGCCACAGGTGAGGGTGTCCCCAGCCCCGGAGCCACCGCCTGCATCGCCGCCTCCCCCTCCCCACCCAGACCGCTCCTCCCGGGTCTGCAGCTTGGCAGCCACCTCCGCTTCCCCACGGCGACAGGGGACACACCGGAGGGGCCAGCCCGGGCACAGCCACGGGGGGCTGCGGGCACCCCCACCCTGAGCGGACACGGGACAGAGGAGAACCGGGGGGCGAGGGGAGCCAGGCGCCAACCCACCGCCCCAAAAACCGCTCCCGAAGGATGCGCGCCCCGAGGGACGTGCCGGGCCAGGACCAGGACCAGGACCAGGACCAGGACCAGAACCAGGACCAGGACCAGGACCAGGACCAGGACCAGGACCAGAACCAGAACCACAGGCGTGCCAATGGAGCACGGGCACGCACACCCGATGGACCGGCCCGGAACCCCGTGCCCCGATGGACCCACCCGGACGGAGCAGGGCCAGGCCCGGGCGTGTGCCGACGGCCAGAACCAGGAGCACCCGTGTCCCCGTGGACCCTGCCAGGCACATCCCGGAGCGCCGCACGCCCTGCGGGAGCGGGAGCGGGGCCCGGCCACCCCGCAGCCCGCAGCGGGGGCTCGGGTGGTCCCGGCTGGAGGAGCCCCGGGCGGGGGTCGCGGGGTCCCGCAGGGCCGCCCCCAGCCCCGCACTTACTCTTGAGGGCGGCGACGAGCGATTTCCCGTCCTTGATGAGCTCCTTGATGAACTTGTTGGTCTTGTCCAGCTCGGCCTCGTGGGAGCGCAGCCGCTCCCGGAACTGCGGACTGTCCAGGCAGCACTCGCTGAACTCCAGCGCCGGCAGCCCCATGCTGCCGGGCACGGCGGGGGAAAGCACGCAAAAATCCGGGGCAAACGCAGAACGGAAGGGCTGTCGCGGCGAGGCGCGCAGCCGCCGGTGCGGGCGGGCGGCGGGAGCGCGGTGCCGGGCCAGGCCGAGCCGA